>NC_081841.1:120200148-120500148 GCF_963259705.1 Myotis daubentonii
AAAAAAATCAATAGAAAAATATCCTCAGGCGAAGATTAACAACAAAAAAGGTGGACCTATTGTTTACTCCTGATAATAATAACGAGGGTTAGGAGGGAGAAAGACAGATGGGGGGGGGGGGGGAATAAGAAGAGGGCAGGCAGCTGTCATGTCACATTACTAGAGTATCAAAACTGCCTCCAAAGGGGTGTAGACACAGTTCATGATTGCCACAGTGTGGGCTTTTATGTGGGCAGGAGTGAGGGGACCAGGCCAGACACCAGGAGACCTCCTGCTCTGGAGCAAACACCCTGAAGGCCAATTCCAGCCTCTGCTAAGAAGCCAGCTCTAGATTTTGAAAAGAAGAGTCCCAAAATGTGATCACTAAGGGACAGGGGAAACAACACCCTCAGTGCGCAGGCTGGGCCCATGGTCCTTTCTGATAAATGGGAGCCCAGCTGAGGGCTCTTGTCACGAGTGCAATTTCCCTGTGCCTCCTGCTCAGCCAAGGCAGAGGAAGGTGACCTCTGTGATAGACCTGATAAAGTCAGGAGGTGTCACTGGCCTATAACAAATGACTCCAAGTGCTGGCTTGTTTGGTAGAACCTACCCTCAGAATAGCAGAAATCAATGTTTGGAGAGAGAGGTGAACTGAGACCTGACAGCTGGAAACCTGACTTAAATGCATGTCATCACCAGTTAGCCTGGGCAGCACCCAAGCCATGCAGTCAGGTCAGGGTGATTCCTGCAGTCTGACTCACAGAAACAGACAAAACAGCTCCACCTCTGTTCAGAGACAGACTCTCCCCCAAGGGTGACAGAGTATGCCCAGAGAGGTGGAGCTGACCCAGCTGCAGGAAGAACAAGGTGCAGTGAAACATGGGGACCCCAAATCAGAATAAAAGTCCTTTCCTTAAAACCCAATGCTTCATGGTGATGGGGAGCTGAGATGACCTCAGGAGTCCAACACTCAGTGTTGACTACTGCTCAGGAAAAGAGGTAGACCTAAGTTCAAGTCTATAGCCTTGGTCACCTCACAATCCAAGTGACCTCCAGCAGTTTCCCATCTATGAAAATGAAGACAGTAATCCCTGTCTCTGGGGGTTGATATATTGATTAATGAAAAAAAATATGCAACCACTTGAATAGTCAACTGCCTTGAAATTATTAGTAGTCATTATATGATAAAAATAGATTAATGAGATCCATGCTGGTAACAGCCTTCTTTATAGTTGTTCAGTGGAAGGTCTTCGACTTGAATTTTATGTCTGTTGTAGTAGACAGCTTCCACAATGGCCCCAATGATCCCTGCCTCTTGGTAATCACACCCTTGGAAGTAACAATATGATATATTTATTGTTATTTATAAGAATTACTTATAAGATTAGGTTATAAGAATCAGTGGCTCAGAGTAGAATGGTTCCAAGGAGCTGGGAGTGGGAGAAATGGAGAGGTGTTAATCAAAGGGTTCAAAGTTTTAGTTATGTAAAATGAATAATTTCTGGAGATGTAATGGCAGCTTGATAACTATAGTGAGCAATACTATATTTTATATTTGAAATTGCCAAAGGGTAGATCTTAAGTTTTCATACTACACACACAAGGTGAGATGATGTTAATTAGTTCATTTCTCAATGTGCACATTGGAGATCATTTCTCAATGTGTACATATATAATAACATCAAGTTACACACTTTAAATACATATATATATATACACACACTAGAGGCCAGTGCATGAAATTCGTGCAGGGGGGGTCCCCCTCAGCCCAGCCTGCTGCACCCTGTCCAATCTGGGACCCCTCGGGGGATGTCTGACTGCCGGTTTAGGCCCTATCCCTAAACCGGCAGTTGGACATTCCTCTCACAATCCTGGACCACTGGCTCCTAAGTGCTCACCTGCCTGCCTGTCTGGTTGCCCCTAACTGCCCCCTCTGCCAGACTAATCGCCCCTCACTGACTCTGCGTGCTGGCCTGATTGCCCCTAACTGGCCCCCCTGCCAGCCTGGTTGCCCTTAATTGCCCCCTGCTGCTGGCCTGGTTGCTTCTAACTGCCCCCCAGCCTGGTCACCCCAACTGCCCCATGCTGGCCTAGTCACCTCTCACTGCCCCCTGCCAGACTAACCACCCCCAACTGCCCCCCCAGCTGGCTTGGTCACCCCCAACTGCACCCCCACACCAGCCTGGCCCCCCTAACTGCCCCCCACTGCCAGCCTGGTCACCTCCTACTGCCCCCCCTGCTGGCCTGGTTGCCCCATGCAGCCTGCTGCTCAGTCATTTGGTCATCCCTCACTAACCCCCTTGCCGGCCTGGTGGTAGGCAGCCATCTTTTGAGGGTGTGAGGGTTAATTTGCATATTATCTCTTTATTATATAGGAAGGATATATATATCCTGGATCCTCTAACTTGAAGCCTGGCATGAATTAGGTACTCAGTTCATATTTGTTGAAAGAATAAATAAATGAAAAATAATATTGAAAGATGTAATGTAAAGACAGTAGTATTAATCTATTACTATGTAATAAATTATCCCAAACTTCCCAGCTTATTTCCTCACAGTTTCTGTGAAGGGGGAAGTGAGTGTGGCTCAGCTTGGTTTCAGGCAAACTTTTGGCTGAGGCTGGCTAATATAAAATATGAAGGATCTGCTTCCAAGGTCACTTGAGTGGTTGCTGCAGGCTTCTATTCCTTGCTGGCCATGAGTGTCTTCTCAGGTCTACCACCCTGGGGGCCTCTCATGGGCTGCCTAGTATCCTCAGAACATGGTGGCTGGCTTCCCCCAGAGAAGAAGACCAAAACAGAGCCCAAGATAAAAGCCATGGATTTTTTTAAAGCTTTATTGAGATATAACTGAAAAAAATATATATCTATATCTATATCTATATCTATATCTATATCTATATCTATATCTATATCTATATCTATATCTATATCTATATCTATATCTATATCTATATCTATATCTATATCTATATCTATATCTATATCTATATCTATATCTATATCTATATCATCTATCTATATATATATATAAATTTTTCAATAATATATATATATATATATATATATATATATATATATATATATATATATATATGTCTTCTCATTGTGTCCTTGTGTAGTCTTCCATCTGTGTATTCCTACCCCTGATTCTATCCTTCTTTTTATAAGGATACCAGTTACATTGGATTAGGGCCCACCCTAACAGCCTCATTTTAACTCAATCACTTCTTTAAAGACTTTATCTCCAAATATGGTTACATTCTTAGATACTGGGGATTGATGCTTCAACATATGAATTTGAGAGGGGGGACACATTTCAATCTAGAACAAGTAGCTATAGAGGGAATCGCTGTTCTGACTTAATGAGAAATACACTAGTAGTTTTAGATTGGTCTTTAACATGAGCAGATAAATGGCTTTCCTCCTGGATCTTTGAAGCTCTGTCCCAGTACCTCCCCTTTCTGTGTGTGGAATCCCTTTTCTCACAGTTCTCCCATCTATCCCCGAGTCCACAAAGGCAGCTCTGAGAAGGCTGTTCTCTTTCCCATGGGGTGGGGTGCAGTAGCTGCTGGCTATATTCCTTCTTGCTATATTTTCTGTTTTAATTCTTTGTTTTCTCACATTTTCCCTTTAAACATAGCCTGTTTTATATCTCTTTTTCTAATCTTTGTTTCTACCCCTCAGTTCCTCTTCGAAGTAATTTTAAAGTGAAAACACATGGCTGCAAACCCAGGTCTCTCCATTTACTCAGCTGCACCTACTTACTCAATTTAAACTGAAAGGCTAGTTTACAAACTTGCAAAAATAAGTCCTGGGCCAATGTGGAGAACTGTATAAACACAGGTCTAATTTCATGTCTACTTGTTTCATTTTTTCTCTCTCTTTTTGCAAATGAGCTTACTAGAATAAAAGCTAGAACACACACGTGTGCACACACATGCATTCACGCACACACACACACACACACACACACACACTTTTCCCTGGAAGGTCTTCCTTGATTTCTAACTTTGTAACAAAATAAACAGATCTTGAACAGAAAATAAGAGTTTTTTAAGAAAAGGTTTCCAGCAAACTGTCAGTTAACATTAGTGACATCATTCCACACAATATCAGTTTTAAAGAGCTTTGGGACAGATTGTTTGTTAGGAAAATGACTAACTGAGTGATTCTGCTTTCTCTCCATGAAAGACACATAGAAACTAGTTGATCTGTTAATCTTCATCCTTTTTCACTTTTGAAAGGAAAAGGAAGGAAGCTTTGGGAAATAGGACAAAGGACATAGTTGCTAACAGTCCAGCTGTTCATATTTTAAACAAGGGAACCAAAATGAGATAATTAACTAACCCTTAACAACTTTGGAAATAAATTCAAGTTACTTTATCTTAAAATAATAAATATATTATAGCTATAGAAGTTCCTTAAATGACCCTACCCAATTACACCCTTTTGATCATACATTTTGGGGATATATAGAATAATCAAAATGATAATATATTAGTTTTCTTCCATTTGTAGGGCTCAGGACTATACATTTTCATGCAGTATCTTATGTGACCCTCACAAAAAACCACAAAAAACAACTTGCTCAATATTATTTAAGCAGATAAGTGGTAGAAGTTTCAAAATCATGCCTTATGGATAGGAACAGGAAGAGGCACCAGAGCCTCCCACTCCCCTCCAGCCTGCAGAGCGAAAAGGTCATGTGGGGAGATAGCAAGAAGGTAGCTGCTACAAACCAGGAAGAAAGTTCTCATCAGAATCCAACCCTAACAGCACCTTGATGTTAAACAGCTTCCAGACTGTGAGACAATGTATATTTGTTGTTTAAGGCCCCTCCCCTCCATGGTGTTCTGTTATTTTGGCCTGGGGTTACTTCCCAAGTTTTATCCTACCTATGGAATCAAACTCTGGCCCTTAATAGTGCCATAAATTTCTCTATATGCAGAGGCTTCTATGACAAAATCTGGAGAACTGATTGAACTTAGGACTTTCTACAAGCAATGAAAGATTAGATACTTGGACCTACACTTAGAAATAAAAAAAACATCCTAAATAATAAAAGGCTAATATGCAAATAGACTGAATGGTGGAACAACTGAACAACCAGTTGCTATAATGTGTGCTGACCACCAGAGGGTGAACACAGAGCATTGTGGGAGTTGGCAGCAGGCAGCAGAGCATAGAACATGGTGGGCATCGGCTGCAGCAGGATGGTGGAGCAGGTGAGCTGGTCACTGTCATTGAGGTGAGCCTCTGGTGGTTACTGAAAATTCTTTGCTCCCACACACCGTGGTCCTGCCCGGCACTCACACCCACTGCTGGCCCTGGCTCCACTTGCACCCGCTGCCCACAGTTCCTTTCAAGGTACACAAATTCATGCACTGGGTCCCTAGTTATTACAAAATATGAAAAATACTACTGCTAACACATGGGGAAATTATAATAACTTCTATTTCTTGTTTGAAAAATTGATATAAATCCTTCACCAGGTGTGACTTTGGTTATTACTCAGATGGACTTAAGTTCTGCCCATCTCTACCCTATTGTAAAGATCTCCTGTTCTTGTCCCAGTCCATCCCATACTGCAATGGCAGGTGTGCACATCAGGATGTCTTTGCTTGCAGAAGATTCAGACCATAGATGTATAATGCTAAGGGTTCATTTTCAGAATGTCATCTTATCAACATTATTTATAAGCAGATTTTCTCCTTGCTATATTTTCTTTTTTTTTAATTAAATCTTTATTGTTCAGATTATTACATTTGTTCCTCTTTTTTTTCCCCCCATAACTCCCCTCCTCCCAGCTCCTGCCCCACCCTCCGCCCTCACTCCCCACCCACTGTCCTCATCCATAGGTGCACGATTTTTGTCCAGTCTCTTCCCACATCTCCCACACCCCTTTCCCCCCCAAGAATAGTCAGTCCATTCCCTTTCTATGTCCCTGATTCTATTATAATCAACAGTTCATTCTGTTCATCAGATTATTTATTCACTTGATTCTTAGATTCACTTGTTGATAGATGCATATTTGTTGTTCATAATTTGTATCTTTACCTTTTTTTGATTCTTCCTCTTCTTAAAGGATACCTTTCAGCATTTCATATAATACTGGTTTGGTGGTGATGAACTCCTTTAGCTTTTCCTTATCTGTGAAGCTCTTTATCTGACCTTCCATTCTGAATGATAGCTTTGCCGGATAAAGTCATCTTGGTTGTAGGTTCTTGGTATTCATCACTTTGAATATTTCTTGCCATTCCCTTCTGGCCTGCAAAGTTTCTGTTGAGAAATCAGCTGACAGTCGTATGGGTATTCCCTTGTAGGTAACTGGGTTTCTTTCTCTTGCTGCTTTTAAGATTCTCTCTTTGTCTTTTGCTCTTGGCATTTTAATTATGATGTGTCTTGGTGTGGTCCTCTTTGGATTCCTTTTGTTTGGGGTTCTCTGCGCTTCCTGGACCTGTAGGTCTATTTCTTTCACCAGGTGGGGGAAGTTTTCTGTCATTATTTCTTTAAATAGGTTTTCAATATCTTGCTCTCTCTCATCTTCTGGCACCCCTATAATTCTGATGTTGGTGCGCTTGAAGCTGTCCCAGAGGCTCCTTACACTATCTTCGTATTTTCGGATTCTTTTTTCATTTTGCTTTTCCAGTTGGGTGTTTTTTGCTTCTTCGCATTTCGAATCTTTGACTTGATTCTTGCGCTCCTCTGGTCTGCTGTTGGGTGTCTGTATAATATTCTTTATTTCAGTCAGTGTATGCTTAATTTCTAGTTGGTTCTTTATCACAACATCGAGGGTCTCATTAGATTTCTTGAGGATCTCACTACATTTATCGGCGGTCTCACCAGTCTTTTCGAGGGCCTTACTAAGTTTATCAGCAGCTTCTAGACAGTTCTTTTAAGAGACCTTAAAAGTGTGGTTCTGAACTCAATATCCTCCATTGACAGTTTTGTCCTGTTTCTTTGTCTCCGCATTTTTTATGCTTTCTTGGTACACCCCCTAGTGGTCTTTGTGCGCAGTCTTGTTGCCTTTAAGCCTTGATTGATGTCGGCAATAGTGGGGGTGATTTGACCTCCAGGCTAACTGGCTATGAGAGTCAGCTGTGTCTGCAGTGGGAGAGCTTCTGTGCTGGATCTCTAGGGCGGTGCTAATCTAGCGTTTGCCTGAGGCTATCCGGCAAATGGTTCTGTGCAGGGCTTGGGCGGGGTGGGTCCCCGGGGATCTACAGGGCAGGCGGAGCAAGCAGTTATGGCTGCTCTCAGTTCCCTCCCTAGGGGCTCTGCCTCACAGAGTCCCAGCAATGGCTGCAAACCTCGGAGAGAAAGCTGCCTTTGAGTTCCGACTGAAGCCAGACAGTCCCGCTTCTCCCGTTTGAGTCTTGGTCCCCAGAGACTCGCCTGGTTCTGGAGCTCAGAGTCTGAAACTCCCTCCCGATTGAAAACAACAACCGCGCCCTCCGCCGCCAGCCCGCTCCACGCACGCACTCCGAACCTGAGTATTTCACTTCAGCACTGCGCCTCCTCTGAGTCTGGGTATGATATTCTCTTTCCTCCTAGTTGTAGAATTTCCACTCATCCAGCCTTCCTGTGGTTCTGGATGATGTCCATTCCATCTTTAGTTGTTTTTTGAAGTGGTTGTTCGAGGCAGCAATCTCCGGCGTTAACCTATGCCGCCATCTTGGTTTCTCCTCCTTGCTATATTTTCTATTAAATATTTGAAATTGGCTTTTCATTATTTCTATCTCAGCAAACCTCATGAGTCCTTGTTATTGGCAGTTCACATCCTGCTTTACCTCACTGGCTCTTCAGTACAAAGAGCAGTTCCTGAGTGCGGTCCATCAGGAAACAGATCCCCTATTTGAGCCAAAGACTTTTTTCTGGGATATCATTTCAACATCCCTCCAGCTGCAGGCATTCAGTGGTTTTTTTTGTTTTTGTTTTTTTAAAGTCATTGTGTGCCTATTCTTATATGGGCCACCCCCTGGACAAAGTCCAGAAAGACAGCTATTCATTATTAATCCTTACTGGTTTCCAAACAGCTGTGAAAAATGTAAGCCAAAACTCCTGATGGTTAGTTTTTGAGCACTTTCCTTTCCATGATCCTCCAAGTCTCTCCCTTTGTATATATGTGTATCAATCCTCTGGTTCTTGGTTTGGTAACAACCAGAAACAGATACAAGCCTAAGCAGGTTGGAGGTAACACATCAAGTACAACACCCAAGAATCTTCTAGTGAGTTTATTACATTTAAATTTTTTTTGCCTAAGAAAAATGTGTAATGTACAATAGATGGTAAAGAGAATCCTGGACTTATATTTTTTCAACTAATAAACAAGGTGGAATTAAGGATACAGTGGGTTGGGGCATAGCTTTAGTAATGGAGGTTGTGGAAAGAGAGATTCCCATGGACAACTCTGAAGGCTTAGATCCAGGACACCTGTTTAGTCTGGGGCCTGGGCACCTTCCCTTATCTGATCAGTCGCTTTAAACTGAAAGAGTCTTGAGAGAAGAAAATTGTATTTAAATATTTACTGGCTCTATTTCTGTTTTATTTTTCTTTAATCTGAAACAAAAACATCTTGATATTTCTGTAGGCAAAGAAGAAGGTAGCTACATAGCCAATGGGAGAGTAAGGGATTAGGGCTTCTCCTGCCTCCAGGCAGGGAATGGTTCCTACAGATGAGGCAGGAAGAAATGCCTGGTTCTTGCCACCTGTGGGTCTGAGTCTCCCTTATTAGCCTCTCAGAAGACTACACAAGGACCCTAGAGTGTTTTATCACTGTCATGGGCTGAATTCTGCACCAACCCCACCTCGTCCCTTAAATTTTTGTTGAAGTCCTAACCCCTAGTCCAGTGATGGCGAACCTTTTGAGCTCGGCGTTCCAGCATTTTGAAAAACCCTAACTTAACTCTGGTGCCAAGTCACATATAGAAATTTTTTGATATTTGCAACCATAGTAAAACAAAGACTTATATTTTTGATATTTATTTTATTCTAGTGGCCCGGTGCACAAAATTTGTGCACTTTGGGGGGGTGAGGGGGTGTCCCTCAGCCTGACCTGTGCCCTCTCACAGTCTGGGACCCCTCAGGGGATGACCACCTGCTGGCTTAAGCCCGCTCCCTGGCTCCCTGGGGGATTGGGCCTAAGATAGCAATCAGACATCCCTCTGGCAGCCCGGAAGCCCTCGGGGGATGTCCACTTGCCAGCGGGAAGCAGGCCTAAACTGCAGTCGGACATCCTTAATGCTGCTGAGGATGCAGGAGAGGCTCCCACCACCACCACCACCGCTGTACTGGCGCATGGGCCACGAAGTTTCAATCGCACTGTACGTACGCGCCTGCACGTGGTATTTTGTGGAAGAGCCACACTCAAGGGGCCAAAGAGCCTCATGTGGCTCGTGAGCTGCAGTTTGCTGACCACTGCACTAAGTTGTTTAAGCATTCTTATAACCATTATTTTGATTTTTTTCCTGATAAATTGTTTGCCTCCATTTTATTTAGTTCTTTGTCTAGCGATTCTTCCTTTTCTTTCATTTGGGGGTTGTTTCTTTGTCTCCCTATTTTAGCAGTCTGGTAGTCCAGGGTGCTGGGTGAGATGAGTTAGGTCACTGGGGCAGGTACATGAATTTGGGGGTGACAGGCCATGCTGGTTCCCAGCAATGGGTCTGATTTTCTCTTGTCACTGCATTAGGCACTCCCAGGCACTGTGGTAGATCCTTGCATCCAGGAGCATCTGGTCGCAGCTTGGTATGGTCTTCGAGGGGCACCCATTAAGGAGCACCTGGTCACAGAGGAAGGTCCATGCATCTGGAGGCATCATGTTACAGCTGCGGGGGCCCATTGCAAGGCAGTTTGGTCAGTCATTCAGGAGCACCATGTCAGACACACGGGTCACATTGGCAGGTCCATGCATCTGGGGGTATTGGGTTACAGTGGTAGGGCCAGGCATGCCCTGTCAAGGTGGTGGGGCGTTATCCAGGGGAATCAGGTTGGGGGCTCCAGGTCTAGGTGACAGGTCTTTGTCTGGGCATGCCCACATGTTAAGGCCATGGGGCAGGCTGGGTGAGCCTCACATCAAGGCTTTAATTGGGCTTTGATGTACACAGGCACATAGACTCCTTTAAGTCTGGCAATGTAAGTTTCCAGGCCCAGTTCTCTGCTCTTCACTTGGAAGCAGACACAACCCTTTTCCCAGAGGTGGGTTTCTTCCTTCCCCTCCCTTCTCATCCCACCTCACTCTGTTTTCCTTCTGAACTGAAGTCTCTCCTTAAAGGTTTGATCTCTCCTGCCTAGGACAATTTATTCACTCTGGACTTTCTTCCCAGATCATCCTATCCAAAGACAACAGCTGAAAGCACATAGTACTGTTAGTTTGTTCTGAGTCTTAGACCTCTCTTCACAAGTATGGAGACTGGGGACTAGTTTAGAATATAATTATTTAGCTATTGGTGTAATAATGTGAACAAGGCTTATTTAAAAACTAGAAGCCTGTTGCACGAAGATTCGTGCAATAGGTTTTCCTTCCCCTGGCTGCCAGCACTGGTTTTCCTTTGGCACCAGGAACCCATGCATTTGGGCCGGCTGCAGCCAGGCTTGGCTTCTCTGCTGTGACCCCAGCGAGGTTTGGCTTCTCCACTGCATCTGCAGTGGAGAAGCCAAGCCTCTTCAGTCTTCAATCTTCAGTCTTCACTCCATGCCTGTGTATGCAAATTAACCACCATCTTTGTTGGGTTAATTTGCATACTCATCCTGATTGGCTGGTGGGCACAGCAGAGTGACACCAATTTGCATGTTTCTCTTTTATTAGTGTAGATAAGGTATCAGCATTATACAGCTGCTTTGGTATTCCTCAATATAACATCATGAAATAAGATACCAGAATTGTCATTTGCCTGTTTTGCCATCACTCATCAGAGCAGTTACACTGAATGCTGAAATGATGAGTGGCTCTCTGGTACTTCCACTGGACCATCACCCTTTGAACTCATGGTCTTACACAGAACTTGGCAAATAGTAGAGGCTTAAAAGTATTTTCCAAACTAGTAACTAAATTAATGAACAAGGCAGCCTTTACTATCAGCAAAGATAACAGCCAAGTTTCTGGACCTTAATGAGAGATTATAGTTCCCATTTTTTATATTGTGATTCCAAAACATTAGATTTGCCCTTACCACCAATACAGAGGAATGGCCCTTCAAATCTTTTAGGAGGAGATCCTCTGCCCTTTAGCACATTGCCAATGAGAGACAACCTACCTAATGATATTTCCAGAAGGCAATAAATCTCAGTCCTGCTGATATAATGCTTCCAAGGGTTACCCTCTTGAGCTGCATTTACACTATTACATCTTTGAATATTACCCAATGCTACTATTAAAAAGTCAAATAAAAAGTATGCTCTAAAAGCAGTGCTCATTTGATTTCTTATTGTCCCATAAATAATGATGATGGAATTTCAGGATTTCTTGGAGGAAAACTTTGTGGGTGTATTTAACTTCTTTGGACCTTAGGTCTCTTATGGCAAAATTAAGAATGACAATATCTAATATGTGGCTGTTGGTGTGAAGATAAGAAATAGTGCATTTAAATCACATAGCACCTAGTAGGCACTCAATAGGGCTATCCTATCTAATAAAAGAGAAAAATGGTAATTGGCGTACAACGATACCCTTTTCATTGGCTAATCAGGGCTATATGCAAATTAACTGCCAACTAAGATTGGCAGTTAACTGCCAACTAAAATTGGCAGTTAACTGCCAACAAGATGGTGGTTAATTTGCATATGTAGGCACAATGCAGGGAGGCGAAAGGGAAAGCAGGAAGAAGCCCCCTGCCACTGACAGTGATTGGAAACCCAGGGGGGAGCTAAGAGCTGGGGGGCATCAGGCGCCTTTGCCGCCCTGGCCAGTGATAGCAGGAAGTAGGGGTGGAGCCAGCGATGGGAGCTGGGCACGGTCGAAGCTGGCAGTCCCGGGAGCTAGGGGTCCCTTGCCTGGGCCTAAAGCGAAGCCCACGATCGCGGGGCCGCTGCAGCTGCGGGTCCCCGCTGCCCGGGCCGGACGCCTAGGCCAGAGGTGTTAGGCCTGGGCAGGGGCGGAGCCTGCAACCACGGGGAGCTGGGGTTCCCCTGCCCAGGCCTGACACCTCTGCCAGAGGCCTCAGGCCTGGTCAAGGGGCCGATCCGGTGATTGGTGATCGGAGGGTGATGAGGGTCAACTCCTCTGGCCGAGGCATCAGGCCTGGGTGGGGGGGCGGAGCCGGGGATTGGGGGGATATGATGGTCCCCTTGCCCAGGCCTGAAGCCTGGGTCAGAGGCATCAGGCTTGGGTGGGGGATGGAGCAAGCAATCAGAGGGAGATGGGGGTCCCCTGCCCAGGCATGATTCCTGGGCCAGAGGCCTCAGGCCTGGGCGGGGGCCAGAGCCAGTGATAGGGGGAGATGGGGGTCCCCTGTCCAAGCCTGACACCTCTGGCGGAGGCCTCAGGCCTGGGCAAGGGGCCAATCAGGCGATCGGAGGGTGATGGGGGTCTACGCCTGAGGGCTCCCAGTATGTGAGATGGGGCAGGCTGGGCTGAGGGACGCTCCCCCCACACGCACACCCAGTGCACGAATTTCGTGTACCGGGCCCCTAGTTAATAATAATAACTCACGAGAGTTAGGATTATGCTTCTCTGCTTTTGTTTTTGGCTGGCCTGCCAGGAAGCTCAAAACGAATTTGTTGTTCAATCACAGCAACACAGTCATTCTTTTGGTTAGCATAGTTGCTTTTCTTCATAGCTATTATTGTTCTCCATTTGTAAATTCCTGTCACACAGGCATGTGTGGTTTGTCAGTATCACTATCCTCACCCTCAGGTAGTTATTTTAACTACTTCATCTCTATGAGGAAGCAAGAGGCTGCTTTGTCACACAAAACAAAGCAAAGTAAAAACAACAAATCAGTAGACATAAAAAATCCTGCAATAATCATAACACAATGAGAACCAACACTTCCTGGCCATTGGGATGGAGGTGCACCAGGCCACACACTGGGCCATGATCTTTTCTGCACAATCTCTCTTCATGCCCAAATCTTTTGCAGGTGACTCAGGAGTCCCACTTTCACCATGTGTTTAGCCTCTGGGGAATCTTTTCTTTTCAGCAATGCATTTAAGCTATGGTTTCTGTATTTGACCTAAGATTCTAGTTGTTCCATTGGGGAAGGGTGTTCAGGGCATTCAAGGTCCCACTATACAGCCTGAAATAGAAGAGGCTTTCCAATACCCTACCAATAAATCACTTTGCTGTTCTAATTACCTAGAACTGGCTTTCTTTGGTTGTAAGTAATAAGCCTCACCAGTGGAAGGGAGAGGCCTTCACCAAGGCCCTCAAGGCTCCTCCTCTTTCAGATACTTGTCCCCTTCCAACTTCCAGGCTTTGCAAGCCCCTTCCAGACTTCACAAGACTGGACAAGGACGGGAAGACATGAGGGCTCTCACAGGAGCAGCAGTGCATGAGGCTGAGCCAGTGGCTTCCCACTTTCTTCGGTAGGCATAAATTTGGATCTCAGTGCTGTTTAACCATCTGGTCAGAGAGGAAGCCTTAGTTTGGTTTGGTTTGGTTTCATCCTGGGCAAAAACTCAGTGCCTTTGGTTCATGCCCAACTTTGCCTGCTGGACCTTGGGATCTCCTTTTCCAGGATTTGGGGTCACTCTGTCCCTGAGGGCAGATGCCAGGTCTAAGTTGAGGGTGTTTTCAGGAATCAAAAACATTTCAAAAAAATTTCAGACATGGATTTTATCTGATCATAAAAGACATGAAAAATGAATGACTATGGTTTCCGTAATTTCATTAGAAAGGAAACGTGTAGCACACACAAAAGGCATAATCGTAGAACGAAAATTGAGCCATGACAACTTTAGGACAAGCTCAGTCTTTGGTCTTTTTGTCTGGTTTCACTTTAGAAGTTCATCTTGGACTTTCAGATCAGGCTTGGGAAGCACTGGTATAATTACAAGGAAACAGAAGGCCTATCTCCTCTCCTGCCATGGACCACGGACACCTACAGATGGTGACACTAGTAGTTCATAACTAGGGCCTTTCTCAACCCAAACTCTCCACCTCCATTCTCAACCCTATCTAGGGTCCCCAGTCTCTCTCCAGCCTTGCCCCATCTCTGGATGTTCTAAGTTTTGGATGGAGGGGAGGGGAACAAGATGGAAACCCTGCTACTTACTCCTATGTGATCATAACCTCTCTGGCCATCAGCTTCCTAGTAGGGCAAAGATGGACCAGATGAACTCTGCAATCCATCAAAAACATTGGGCTGAAAGTTCTCTCCTCAGGCTCATGGCTTGTCATCCCCAGGCCTCCCCCAGCATGGAGAGCTTGACCTTCTTGTAGTCACCTTCTAATAAGAAGTGCTGGCTCAGACCTGTCTAGCCTGCAGTGGCAGAAGCCCCTTGGTTCCTATGGGAATCTCTTGCTTCCAGAGAGGAGGAAAGTCTATACAGAGGCATCCAAGCTTCTAACCATAGCTTTCCCTACCAGGCTGTGGGCACAAAAAGAGAAAACATTTCATTATCCAGAAGAATGATCTGAGAAGGCCCTGTAAGCAGCTGGCTCTCCCAGTGGCATTGACTGGCTTCCTGATTTTGTTTCTGTGCTGACTGAGAAGAGGCATTACAAAATTACAGAATTAAACCAAACAAAATCTTTCTTTCTTAGTAGGTGCTAAACGGGTCAAATCCTAATTTGTGTCTACATGTGGTAGCAAGAAGCTGCAGCTCAGCCTCTCTCACAGAGAGCTTAGATTCCATAAAAAAACAAAACAAAACAAAACTCCAGCCTCTCCTGTAAGTTTTGGCCATGTCCCAAATGCACTTGACCTGGTGCCTGAGGTACTCTCGTTTGGTGGTAAGGGCTCATGTTTATGGAGTACCTCATGATTTGAAAACATGAAATTTGTACAAGGGATCTATGTATTGTACACCTAGAAAACTGAGCCTCAGCACATGATGCTTCACTTCTTATGGCTTTATTCTCACCTACTGCAAACAGGCTTTCTCTACTCAATGGGGAATGTGGTTGCTAGCAGACCCTGGTTTCTTAGTGACAGATTAGTGACACCAGAGAGGAGAAGACTTCTCTCCCTCACTTCAGAATATAAAAAATTCAGGGAAAGGCTCTGGTACACTTACCCCTGACCAATCACTGAAGTCTCCAGATGGAGGTCACATGGTTGAACAGGCTTGAGTCTAGGAGGTCCCAGGGATCTGGTCCCAGTAAATTACATGACAGGAAATGGAGGAAAAGTTTTTTCCTCAAAGGTACATAGCAGATAATTAGGGAAAAGGGTTCTAAGCACATGAAAATGAGACATGTTCATGAGATCTGCTGAACTCTGATGAGAGCCAGACACTCTACAAGGTGCTGGGCAGATGCTACAAATTTTGATCTCCAAAATAATATTTACTGTAGGCATCATCATCCCCATTTTAACTAATGAGGGAATTGACAAGTTCTTTCCAGAGAGAGGAGTCAGAATCCCAGGAGAAGCTCCAACCCCAAATCATGTGTCAACTCCCCTTTCTTCCAATGGATGAATGTGGATAAGAACAGTAATTTATTCCTTCTTTTGTAGCAATGGGAGTTTTATGCTATAATTAATGATTTCTTGAACCTGGCTTATAAAGGGTCATGCCTGTGGTGGTACTTGGAGCATAGAGCTCTCTGGAGCGACCATAGTGTGGGGTGGGAGAGGACAACCTGAGGCCTCAGGGCCCCAAAGGCAGTGGGAAGAGGGGAGTTGGTAGGCTCCTGAGCATCCCAGCCAACTTTGTCACTTTACCCAGGGGTCCGGTATTTATCTGTTTATCCACACATTCAGCAAAACTACATGTATTGACAATCTACTTAAGGATACTGTTTTAAGGATACAAGGTAAAACTTTCCATTGTCTAAGAAGCTCACAGTCACCAGGGAGGAGAGGCAAGTATACTATGGCAATGCACTAGTTGGTGCAGTGACAAGGCCATGCCAGGTGTGGGAAAGCTAACCCAGTGGGCAGGCAAGGCCTCACACAGGAAGAAACATTTGAGCTGAGTCTATAACAATGAGTAGAAAGAAGTGCTAAGAGGTTGTAATTTACTTTAGATAGCCATCACCAACACCCCGTCCCAACCCCATGACCCTACTACCGCCAAAAATAATGTAGCGGCAGCAGAATCTGCAGTCTCTATAATTAGGCCCCATGAAGAGGGGAAGCAATCTCAAAAAGGCAGTTGTTTTAGCTCTGTTAGCTGTCTGGTAACTGAAAGGAGCCTGTTTTCCAGGATAGAGGGCTTAGAAACTGTTGCCTGAGAACAGGCAGGCAAAGGAAAAAGAAACTACTCAGGAAAAAAGGCTTCAAACCTCTGGGAAGGTGGTGGACACGACGCATTTAAAACCCAGCTCTGGAGACGGAAGATGGCGGCGATATAGGCAGACGCGTCCCAGGTCGTGTCCGGGAGCAAATGGAATGAGCAGCTGAAACTAGTAACACCCACACCGAATTGGCGAAATTGCTCAGCTGGTGAGACGGTTTGCAGCCAGGAAGAGCAGAACTCCCCTGGAAAGGTAAAAAAACCAGGGATTTGGGCAGGAAAGTTTGCCAGACCTCTGAGCCCAGAGGGTCGGAGGGAGACCGCATGGCAGACAGCCACGTCCCTTGGGACAGGCACAGCCCCTGACGGGGGGGGAAAGGAGAACCGCGGGATTCCTGGCGCCGCCAGGGAAATTGAGAGCTGGGTTCTGTGATCACGGAGGACTGAGCCTAAAGGGGGCAGCCTGAAGAGCTGACCTGACCATGCAGTCCCGGTAAGAGAAGAAGCTTACAGAAACCAAGCCTTCCCCGTTTCCGTGGCCGGCGTTTGTTTGTTTGTTTTCACTGAATCCTGTTCATGGGACATTTCGGATACAGACACTCATCTGTGCTGAAGAGTGTGCGGAGGAGTGGAATCTGGGGAGAGACTGGGGAGAGAGGGGGAGCCAGGAGAGGTGGCAGCGAATTGAGTGCTGAGACACCCCTGAGCCCAGGACTGGGGCAGCCATTCTCTCCAGAGAGTGAGACTCCTCCCCCCAGCCCCCAGGCAAGGAGCACAGCCACACCCAGATTCCACCCTGTACGAGATCAAGGATTAAAATAACCTTATCAGTCCCTGGGAGTTAACAGGGTCTGGCCTATAGAGGGATTTTCAATCCCAGCAACAACATAGCGCCTGTAACTAACTATTACGCAGTCAGCTCTGGGCAGTGAACTTCCACTGGACAGAGAGGCCCTATAGCCTCAGAGGCCAACCCCAGAACACTGCCACCCAGAACTGACTCTTTGCTAAACACAAAATAAGGCAGTCTGGGAAATAAATGCGGCCTGCTTTACAATAAGGACTGTGGTTTACAACACAGAGGAACAGTATATCGCAGGGAAACTCAACACTCTCCTGAATACCTGGCAGGTCTAAGGCGAGCCACACTGAAGAATAGAAGAACCGAAGGACCTTCACTACTGCAATTTTTTTTTTTCTTTTTTCACCTTTTAACTAAGAAACCAATTTTTTTCTTTTCTTTTTTTTTTTTCTTTTTCCATCAACTGATTTTACCCTTTTAATTACTACCTTCTTATTTTTAACCAGTATTATTACTGCTACCATTTTACCACTTTTTAAAGTGCCATTTTATGTTCTCTTTATTTTATTTTGGGATTAGTGTTCTCCATTCTATTTTCATCGTTATATTATTGGTTGTTTCTAGTTTGCATTCATCTCCAGGGAACTGTTGCTGGAATTTGTTGGGCTTAATGGCTGTTCTATAGGAGTATTCTCCTCATATAAAAAGTCTCTTCCCCTCTTCCACTTCATTCTCTCTTTTCGCTCTATTTTTTTTTCTTTTCTTTTCTTTTCTCGCTTTTATTTTCCCCCCCTCCTTTTTCCCAATTTTATTTTTGCACTCCTTTTTTTGGTCCCTACTTTTCTTTTCTTTTTTCTCTTTTATCTTTTTCTCTTCCTTCTTCCTTATCCCCTAATTCTCTTAATTCGGGTGGTCACCTTTATTTGGGGTTATTAATATCGTGAATATATTTGTGTATAGTGCCTGGTACGTGGTGCCTTGTTGTGTTGTATTTTGTGCCTTTAAATCAACGCAGCAGATCCAAGCAACAGCAACCTCCTGAGCATCACATCCTCTGCTGAGGAACAGCAGCTGTACGTGAAACCTCGCCCCACCAGCCAGAAGAGCCACCACAGCTGTGAACAGCACCCACCAGAGGAGCTGCTGCCAACTGAAGAGCAGCTGCTACCGCAACCGCCCGAAGAGCAACCACAGAACAAGGAGTCACTGCCACCAAGGGAGCAACCACTGAACGACTCAATGTCTAGATATGTCAGTGAGATCAAACATAGGTAGACAAAGAAACCCCCAAAGGAAAGAGAAGGAGGACTCTCCAGAAAAGCAGCTAAGTAATACAGAGGCATGCAACATGACAGAAAAAGAATTCAGAATAAGGGTCCTAGAGTGCATAAACCGGATGGAGGAAAAAATCGACAACCTCTGCAAGAAGCAAGAAGAAACAGATGAAAAAATCGACAACCTCTGCAAGAAGCAAGAAGAAACAGATGAAAAAATCGATAACATATGGAAGAAGCTAGAAGAAACAGATGAAAAAATCAACAACTTAAGTAAGACCCAAGAAGAAATGAAGAGTGATATAGCTGCAATGAAAAACTCCATTGAAAGTATCAACAGTAGACTAGGAGAAGCGGAGGACCGAATTAGTGAATTAGAAGACAAGGAAGCAAAACACACCCAAAATGTACTGCAATTAGAGAAAAAAATTAAAAGACAG
Organism: Myotis daubentonii; assembly: GCF_963259705.1. Taxonomy (NCBI): domain Eukaryota; kingdom Metazoa; phylum Chordata; class Mammalia; order Chiroptera; family Vespertilionidae; genus Myotis; species Myotis daubentonii. Next base: position 120,218,984 of record NC_081841.1, read on the forward strand.
GAGGAGAGCCTAAGGGAGCTTTGGGACAACATGAAATGAAACAACATACGAATAATAGGAGTACCAGAACAACAGAAGGATGAACAAGGATTAGAAAACCTATTAGAAGAAATAATATCAGAAAACTTCCCTGAGGTGGGGAAGAAAAAAGTCACACAAGCACAGAGAGTCCCAAACAAGGTGAACCCGAAAAGACCCACACCAAGACACATCATAATTACCATGGCAAATGTTCAGGACAAAGAGAGAATCTTACAGGCTGCAAGAGAGAGACGGAAAGTTACATACAAGGGATCTCCCATTAGATTGTCAAATGATTTCTCAACAGAAACACATCAGGCCAGAAAAGAATGGACTGAAATTTACAAAGTGATGCAAAGCAAAGGACTGAATCCAAGAATACTCTATCCAGCAAGGCTATCATTCAAACTTGAAGGGGAAATAAGAAGCTTCACAGACAAAAAAAGACTAAGGGAGTTTATCACCACCAAGCCAGCAATGCAAGGAATGCTAAAGGGACTGGTATAAAAAGAAGAAATAAAAAGCTCAGAAAGAAAACAGCCACACACAAAAAGAAATGGCTACAAACAAGTACCTTTCAATAATAACTTAAACGTAAACGGACTAAATGCTCCAACCAAAAGACATCGAGTGGCTGAATGGATAAAAAAACATGACCCATACATCTGCTGTCTACAAGAAACCCACCCCATTAGAAGGGACTCACACAGACTGAAAGTGAAAGGATGGAAAAATATCTTTCAGGCAAATGGAAAGGAAAAGAAAGCTGGGGTAGCAATACTTATATCGGACAAAATAGACCTCAAAGTGAAGGCCATAACAAGAGATAAGGAAGGCCACTTCATAATACTAAAGGGTTCAAAACAACAAGAAGATATAACCCTGGTAAACATATATGCACCCAATGCAGGAGCACCCAAATTCATAAAAAAACTCCTGGAAGATATCAAAGGAGAGATCGACAACAATACAATCATAGTAGGAGACTTTAATACACCACTGACAGCACTGGATAAGCCCTCTAAACAAACAATCAGCAAAGATACAGCAATCCTAAATGACTCACTAGATCAGATGGACTTAATAGACATCTTCAGAACACTTCACCCCAAAGCCAGCGAATATACATTCTACTCAAATGCTCATAAGACATATTCAAAAATAGACCATATATTGGGTCACAAGCAAAGTATCCCCAAATTCAAGAAGATTGAAATCATATAAAGCGTCTTCGCAGACCACGATGGCATAATATTAGAAATAAACTACAATAAAAACAACCCAAAATACTCAAACACCTGGAAGCTGAATAGCATGCTCTTAAATATTGATTGGGTTACCAATGAGATCAAAGAAGAAATTAAAAACATCCTGGAAACTAATGACAATAAAAACACAACAATCCAAAACCTATGGGATGCAATGAAAGCAGTCCTGAGAGGGAAGTTTATAGCACTACAGGTCTATCTCAGAAAACAAGAAAAAATGGTAGTAAATCACCTAACTCTACAACTCAAAGAATTAGAAAGAGAGCAACAAGAAAACCCCAGAGTGAGCAGAAGGAAGGAGATAATAAAGCTTAGAGCAGAAATAAATGACATAGAGGCCAAAAAAACAATACAGAAAATCAATGAAACCAAGAGCTGATTCTTTGAAAGGATAAACAAGATTGACAAACCTCTAGCCAGACTCACCAAGAAGCAGAGAGAGAGGACCCAAATAAACAAAATCAGAAACGATAGAGGCGAAATAACAACAGACCCCACAGAAATACAAATGATTGTTAAAAAATACTATGGACAGCTCTACTCCAACAAACTAGACAACCTGGAGGAAATGGACAAATTCCTAGAAAAATACAACATTCCAAAACTCAATCAGGAAGAATCTAAAAATCTCAACAGGCCAATAACCATGGAAGAAATTGAAGCAGTAATCAAAAAGCTTCCATCAAAAAAAAGCCCAGGACCAGACGGCTTCACAGGGGAGTTTTACCAAACATTCAAGGAAGAACTAAAACCTATCCTCCTCAGACTACTACAAAAAATTCAAGAGGAAGGAACACTTCCAAGCTCATTCTATGAAGCCAGCATCACCCTAACAGCAAAACCTGGTAAAGACAACACAATGAAAGAGAATTACAGGCCAATACCCCTCATGAACATAGATGCCAAAATCCTCAACAAAATCTTAGCAAATTGGATCCAGTAGTACATCAGAAAGATCATACACCATGACCAAGTAGGATTTATCCCAGGGATGCAAGGATGGTACAATATCCGCAAATCAATAAACGTGATACATCACATAAACAAATTGAAAGAAAAAAACCACATGGTCTTATCAATTGATGCAGAAAAAGCATTTGACAAAATTCAACACACATTTTTGATAAAAACTCTCAGCAAGGTGGGAGTAGAAGGATCATACCTCAACATAATAAAAGCCATATATGACAAACCCACAGCCAACATCATACTCAATGGACAAAAACTAACACCATTTCCCCTAAGAACAGGAACAAGACAGGGATGCCCCCTCTCACCATTCCTGTTCAACATAGTACTGGAAGTGTTAGCCATTGCAATTCGGCAAGAAGAAGAAATAAAAGGCATCCAAATTGGAAAAGAGGAAGTAAAACTGTCCTTATTTGCAGACGACATGATATTATACATACAAAACCCTAGAGATTCCATCAAAAAGCTACTAGACTTAATACATGAATTTGGCAATGTAGCAGGATACAAAATTAACCCCAAGAAATCTGAGGCATTTCTATACACCAATAATGAACTTTCAGAAAGAGAGATTATAAAAACAATCCCATTTACCATTGCACCAAAAAAATTAAGCTACCTAGGAATAAACTTAACTAAAGAGGTAAAAGACCTCTACTCAGAAAACTACAGGACGTTGAAAAAAGATATAGAGGAAGACATAAACAGATGAAAGAACATACCATGTTCATGGATAGGTAGAATCAACATCATTAAAATGTCCATACTACCCAAAGCAATCTATAAATTCAACGCACTTCCCATTAAAATACCAACAGCATACTTCAGAGATCTAGAACGAACTTTCCAAAAATTCATCTGGAATAAAAGAAGACCCCGAATAGCTGCAGCAATCCTGAAAAAGAACAAAGTAGGTGGGATCTCAATACCAGATATCAAGTTGTATTACAAAGCCACTGTTCTCAAAACTGCCTGGTACTGGCACAAGAATAGGCATATAGATCAATGGAATAGAATAGAAAGCCCAGAAACCGGCCCGAACCAATATGCTCAATTAATATTTGACAAAGGAGGCAAGAACATACAATGGAGCCAAGAGAGTCTCTTCAACAAATGGTGTTTGGAAAATTGGACAGATATATGCAAGAAAATGAAAGTAGACCACCAACTTACACCATACACAAAAATAAACTCAAAATGGATAAAGGACTTAAATGTACGACAGGAAACCATAAAAATTCTAGAAGAATCCAAAGGCAACAAAATCTCAGACATATGCTGAAGCAATTTCTTCACTGATACAGCTCCTAGGGCACTTGAAACTAAAGAAAAAATGAACAAATGGGACTACATCAAAATAAAAAGCTTCTGCACAGCAAAAGAAACCATCAACAAAACAACAAGAAAACCCACTGTGTGGGAAAACATATTTGCCAATGTCATATCTGATAAGGGCCTAATCTCCAAAATTTATAGGGAACTCATACAACTTAACAAAAGGAAGATAAACAATCCAATCAAAAAATGGGCAAAGGACCTAAAAGACACCTTTCAAAAGAGGACATTCAGAAAGCCAAGAGACATATGAAAACATGCTCAAAGTCACTAATCATCTGAGAGATGCAAATCAAAACAACAATGAGGTACCATCTCACACCTGTCAGACTGGCTATCATCAACAAATCAACAAACGACAAGTGCTGGAGAGGATGTGGAGAAAAAGGAACACTTGTGCACTGCTGGTGGGAATGCAGACTGGTGCAGCCACTATGGAAGACAGTATGGAGTTTCCTTAAAAAACTGAAAATGGAACTCCCATTTGACCCTGTGATCCCACTTCTAGGAATATATCCCAAGAAACCGGAAACACCAATCAGAAAGGATATATGCACCCCTATGTTCATAGCAGCACAATTCACCATAGCTAAGATCTGGAAACAGCCTAAGTGCCCATCTGTAGATGAATGGATTAGAAAACTGTGGTACATCTACACGATGGAATACTATGCTGCTGTAAAAAGGAAGGAACTCTTACCATTTGCAACGTCATGGATGGAACTGGAGAGCATTATGCTAAGTGAAATAAGCCAGTCAATGAAGGAAAGAAGGAAAAATACCACATGATCTCACTCATTCATGGACAATAGAGACCATTATAAACTTTTGAACAATAATAGATACAGAGGCAGAGCTGCCTCAAACAGATTGTCAAACTGCAGCGGGAAGGCCAAGGAGGGTTGGGGGGCAGGAGGTAGGAGGGTAAGAGATCAACTAAAGGACTTGTATGCATGCATATAAGCATAACCAATGGACATAAGACACTGGGGAATAGGGGAGGCTAGGGGACTGTCTAGGGCGGGGGGATAAAATGGACACATATGTAATACCCTTTGTAATACTTTAAGCAATAAAAAAAATAATAATAAAATAAAAAAAAAAATTAAAAAAAAAGAGGTTGTAATTTACTTTAAAATATCCAGTATTGACAAGGTAATAGTATGTGCTAATTTATATTGAATTCTAGTGGTCAGTCAGTTGCCCTGATCAGAAATTGATACTCCAGATTATTTAATCAGAAGGGTCTCAGTGTAGAGATAAGGCCCAGAATCCAGCTTCCTTAAAGCAAAGGAAGCCAGAAGCTTTATTAGTTAAAATAGCGAATACTAAAAATGGTGTAATTATTGGCTTCTTAATTAGCATAATGGATGATATAAATGATCTTTTATTGATTAAATTAGTGGAATTTAATAAACAGGGTGTCCCCCCAAAATGAATACACACTTTAACAGCTGATAGCTCAATTATGAAAATCAAATGTATTTTAATAAACACTGCCTTTATATTATTCAAAGTGTGTGTATACATTTGTTTGGACACCCTATATGTGAATTCAATATACACTGGCTACCGTATTTCAGAGACTTTTCCAGCAGTCCATAATTAGAGTGTACAGATCTACTGTGGCTTTTAGCCTACATGTTAACACCTCAGTTCTTGGACTTAATTTGTCCAGGAAGGCTGCTCAAGGAGTGATTTGTTTGAAAACTGAATCATTTTTTTCCCATTAGAAATAATGTAAATTGAATTAATCCACTCCAGACCCACAAATGATTCCTTGTTTTAACCTTTCTTATATACAGTGAATGTCTAATATTTGATTTAATATTGAAATAGACACTTCTTTTTAAAAATTTATTGGACACCCTCTCCTAGCCTTAAACAAATCACTTTCAGCACTCCTTCCAGGGGTGTCTTTCAGGAGGTCAGTATGCAGCATTTCTGCTTTTTCATACCCTGGATGCTGTCACCGGCTAATTACTTTTCATATATCCAAATCAACAACAGTTTTTCTACCTCTTCAATTGCCTGTGATCATTGTTTTGTGAATACTTTCACACCCTTAGCAACATCAGCATTCTTGATGGCCTCTTTATGTTTTAAAATTGTGCTAATCCTCAATTTTGCCAGCAACAAAAGCATTCTCTCCTTTGTTGCCTGAGAGATGCTTTTTGTCATGCTGAAGTAGCATGAAAGGGTTGTCAGGTTGAAAACCAAAGTTTTGTTCTGCAAACTAGACATTTTTTTTTCCCCATGAACAACTTGGTCGAGAACTGTATTGTTCTCAATGAGAGGTTTTCGAGAACCAAGATTTAATTGTGCTTTTAGCATTGTGCCCAAGGTTTGATACCTAAATGAAGGTTTGGAAGATTCTCGTTGCTGGTGGCATTACAAGAATAATAGGATCCTGCTCCTCCAATATTCGTGTGTCTTCTTCCAGTGAACCTTCTAGGGAAAATGATCAGCAGATCACCCCAAAAGGTACTGGACCTCCCAAGCTCACAGAAAAGAGGTCTTATGCTTCCTTGCTAAAATGTGTCTGATGAAAAGATATCATATGTGGCAGAAATTGGTCTTGAGAACTGATTTCATCATCACATAGTGAGAATTTGGGGTATGGGGGCTACCTTTACCTGCCCAAAAGATTGTGCCTGACCAAATTGGTTTAGGTCAATTTACCTCAAAGAGTTCAACTAGATAGTACAGGCAAAGAGGAGCTCTCTGGGCAGGAAAGACACTAGGGACCAAGGCAGGGCCATTCTCAGGGACTCATAAATAGGTGGGTTTGCCTGAGGTGAGATTATCAGGATGACAGCCAAGAATGCTTCCCTCCTCACTTCTATGCTCAGCTGAGTTTGGACCTCATTCCTTACATTAATACTATTGAAAATATGCCCAAGGATGATTCACCTCAGAATCACCTGGAAGCATAGCTTCTGCTCTTAAAAATAAGCTCCCAAGCCATTTTTCACCCAGCAGAGCTTACTAATATGGGGAGCCACGCAGGGCGCTCAGCAGAGGAAGCACTAGGTTGGTAGTGTAGTCGGACCCTCTGGCAGCAGGATGGACTATGTTAGGGATAGGTTTGATGTGAGACTCAGATATTGGTCAAGATTTTGGTGACAATCCAGATGATGGTCCTGGAAGGGGTGTGTATTAATTTAAAGAGACCTGTAGGTAACAACCAACTGGCCTGCAAGAGGGCTGGGTTTAGGGAGCCAGTGGGCTTACGATGACTGACAGACTTCTGGTGTGAGGCTAGGAGGGACAGTGATAGTAGCAAGTCTCTTTTGGGCTACTGTTGGTTCTGTCCCTTTTGTCCTGGGAATGCAGATGGCAGTTTACTGGCAGTTTTGTCCCTCCCTGGGCCTGTTTGGGTTGCCGCCCCCACTGCCCACACCAATTTGAATTTTAGAAGTTCCCCAGCATGGCTCCTGCCGTCCACCCTGCTCCTCCAGGCCTGTCAGTCTTGGTCATGCCTGGTGGATGGGAAATTCTAGAAAGTGTGGTTCAAATGATTATAGCATTATCTGATAATATTCATGTAATGAGAAATTAAACCCTACACCATCACCTGCATTTAGTTCCTTAGGAAAAAAAAAATAATAACACCCAATGTGGATTATATAGAAGAAACAACAAGGGCAGTTTCCCTCCAATCACTGATGCCCCAAATCCCTGCCAGATGGCCAAGAAGAGCGGCTCATGTTTTAGCAAATGACAGAACCTCATTACGACACGATTTCATGTTTTAGATGCTATAGGCTTTTATATAAGGTGATGTTCATTTCTTAAACTTGTATGACAACATAATGAATGCATGTAAGTGAAGTGTCCAAAGAAATGTAAAGCAATCAGTCAATTCTTTGCATATTTTATTTTTCATTTGTTGATATCCAACTCACACACATCTGGCGTATTTTACATCTTTGCAATAAAACATGGTTACAATAGCTTAAGGAATTTATATATCCAAAATATTCCACCATGATCTCAAGATGAAATGAACTTGTCGTCCAGATGTTCTGTGTCCTCCCAATTCTAAGCTACAAACTCAAGATATTGCTTACAGCCTGGTGATGAATAACTTAATCATTACTCTGATTCCCCAGAATTTCAGGATTTCATAAATACAAACAACAATGAAGAAGGAATTCAGTTCTAAAACTTACTAGTACAGGTGAATAACAAATAAGTAATCACATAAATAAATAATGATATGTTTCTGGTGCAAAGTGCCAATAGAAAGAAACCATTATCCTGTTTTATCTTTTTAAATAAATGACTGCAAGTAAGTGTAAATTCTGAGAAAATTACATTCCTGTAACATGCCTCATAGCCCTACTGACACAATATGTACATCTATGACAATACAGTCACCAAATATACAAAGAAGAAACATAAATAAAGTGTATATACCCTTGGGTATATAACTTGATCAGTACAATGTATGGAAAATAATTTGATAGCCATAATTTTATATCATAAAAGATGAAGTGCCTTAGACTAGGGATGTGGCTTTAGGTGAGAATTTCACAGAAACCTAAAATAATAACTTTAGTTATTGTCATGATTACGTCCAACTTGTTATTAAAGAAACTAAGCTATTCAAGAACCAAAGGGAAAAACAAAACAGCAACAACAACAACCAAAAGGCATCAGATTCTCTTCCCCTAATGTACAGAGACTAAGCCAGCAGATGACTCTGGAAGAAATGTCCAGAAGCTGGGAAGTCATTACTATTGAACTAATGATCATGACTCTATTTATACAATAAAAACCCAGACCTCATCCCTAATTCCCCTTTCTGCTGTGTCTTCAAATTATGATGGGTGGGGCTGAATTTTCTTTGTATAAAGTACCAAAAAATGGCAAATAATGGCTTAGTATCCAAATGCTTTATGACCAAATTTCACTTAGAAGGGATGAATTTAGATTAAAAAGTACATACCATATTTTAGTGAAAATGTCAAAGATTACCGATTGATCCCAAATACAACCGTTTTATATGAGCTGTGTCCTTGGACAGATCTTTCTGTTTCATAGTATGGATGCACCTTTTCCATCAAGACATCAGGGTTAAAGAGCATGCAAGTTGTAACTCCACAATAAAATTAAGAAACATTGTGGTTGTTTTTTTTTATACAAGGTTTTACTTTTACAAAAGTATCCCTTTAAATAAGATGCATCTGATGTACAAAGTATCAAACATGTTTTTTGTTTTTTTTCTCAGCTTGAAAAGAGGCTGGAAATGGGATGCGGGTTAGGTTCAGAGCTTAACTTCGTAACAACTGGACACAAGGTTCCTCAGAATTGTCAAAAGTCTCTTGTGCGTCCTACTACCTTTTCTCATTTAACCACAATATATGAAATAATTACCAAAAGATTTCCCAATTCTTATAATTTACATGATATAAGCTTGCTTGGTAGAAGCTGGTATTTAGTCATGAAAAAATACACAAAGTAAAATGGCTGCTGACTAAATGTACAGCTATTGCTGGGTGTGATGGAATGTACATACGGAGGTGATGGAGACGAGTTTTTCCACCAGAGATATTGCCTTTCCATGCAGCACTTGTGCTCTCAGTTTGAACTTGGCTTTTGGTTCTTCATTTGTCTTCAGTATCTATTCTGGTGCTCATAATGCCACCGATTAAAATCTATATTGAAAGCTACAATGCTACCAGAAGCCATGCCAGTGATCAGAGTCCTGGGAAAGCAGAGACAGAATTAAGAGTGACACAAATCACTGATGTGGTTGCTATTTTACACTAGACATGATCATGATCTCAAAGTTCACCATATCTCAATGCATGTTCACCGAGATAGGATTAAAATGTATTTGTGGTTCTCCTGAGTGAAGCTAAATCAACCCCACATACCTGAACTGCCAGACTGAGTATCGCTAAACATTTGATAGGACATCTTGTCAGATAAGCACTTCGGAGTATGCACCCTCAATATAGGTTTATCTACCAATTCATAACTTATGTGAATGTGCTATAAGTCCAACATAGGGAATTATAAAATACAAAAGTAACTGAAATTAAGGATGAGATTATTTTTGTTTTTTATAAGGACATAGAAACTTGATAGCATCTTTCCTTACTCCTCTTCAGTGATCCCTGACTCTACTGTGACTTTGCATATGCTCTCTGATTGACCCACCTCCCCACACCTAGAGAAAGCCTTTACTACCCTCCCCACCCTTCAAGAAGTATCAGGTCTATTATTTTGTCCCTGCTTCTCTCACATACAATTTTGGTTATTTGAGCTCTTTGGGGCCAGTAATCTTGTTATGTGTTGTATCCTGCTTAATCTATGATGGTGGTAGCAAATGTTTGCAACCTGAATATATGATGAATAAGTAAGAATATCAGAGAGAACAGTTCAACTACTTAAGAACACAAATTATTTCAAATACTTTAGAAACATCCTTGCATATATAAGTAATTACCCAGTAAGCCATTCCTATTTATTCATTAGTATAGACTACAGCATCTTAGAACACTCTAAGAATAATCTACTTCAATTTTCTTTAAAAACAGGCTGAGCTGCCGAACCGTTTTGGCTCAGTGGATAGAGCTTCGGCTTGCACACTCAAGGGTCCCAGGTTCGATTCCGGTCAAGGGCATGTACCTTGGTTGCTGGCACATCCCCACTGGGGGGCGTGCAGGAGGCAGCTGATCGATCTCTCTCATCGATGTTTCTGGCTTTCTATCCCTCTCCCTTCTTCTCTGTAAAAAATCAATAAAATATATATTTTTTTTAAAAAATTTTTTTAAAAAACAGGCTGAGCTGCAGATGTAATATCCCTTCTTCAAACTAAATTAAATTATACTTTTTTAATTACTTCAATACCATTTTGCTATATTATAAAGATGCTTTGTTAAATTTATTACATAAGCCTTAATATTTATAATATTTTAAAATCAATATTCTTATAAAGAATATACATATAGTTGAAAAAGTTGATTAATAAGCTTTTCTTTTTTCTGTTAAATAGAGGGTGGAGCAAAAGTAGGTTTACAGTTGTTCATATGGAAAACAATATAATAATTAATAAATAACAATATAGGAATAATCTTTGTTTCACATATTCACAACTATAAACCTACTTTTGCCCCACCCTGTGTATAGCAAAACATGAGAAATTACATACCATATTAAAATTATACAGTTTTAATTTATTTTTAAAATTTAAGAATTTTAAGATTTTATATTCTAAATAGTTTTTTCACTAAATAATAAACCCAAAGGTGAATTTTAGGAAAATTCAAAATCCTGTTGCAAACTAAGGAACAATGAAAAATCATATTAATTAAGAAAAGATTGTAGTTCTCAGGGAAACACATAAAACTCAATAAAATAACATAATTGAGAAAAATGTAAATAAGAAAATGGGGTGGAGTTGTTTTGAGGAATGAGGAAATGCCTTGCATCTTTTAAAGCAGGCACCAACTGTAGTCTACACTGTACATTTTTCTGGTAATTAGTTAGTGGGAAGTACGCCTGAAGCTGAAGCTCAGCTCTGCTGAAACTGTTTCCTTCACATCATGTAAGCCAGGGAGGCCTGGCTGAGCCTAGGGGAGGGTATGAGAGCAGAGATGTTGATGGGATTATTCTGTTTTGGGCAGTTTCTGGCGGTGCCTGTTCGTTTTCAGACTCCCTATTCCCTTTGTTTTCTTTTTGCCTTCTGTTTTCCTCTTGCCAGAATCTTCTATTACAGCACTTACTCTTCTCTTCAACTTACCCTTTTCTGAACTAGTCTTTCTTCCATCTGGATGCTGGAATCTTACAGCCTGTTTCACCCTTGGTAGAATGTAAAGAAATTTCTATGACGATTCTCAAGTGATTACACTTCCCCTCGTGGCTCACCTCTGGTCATGGGATAAATCCATTGCTCTAATGCCAGCGTCACATCCGGGGTAAATGTACAGCTGCTTAAAGTCACAGGCCTGCCAGACTTCGACCACACCATTGTCCCCTCCGGTCACCAGGTTCTGGCCATCACTGCTCAGGAGAATTGCCTTCAGAAAAGGCAGAAAAACAGACATTTCTCCCAGTGTTTCCCAATCAGTGGTCAGTACTAAAAAGTACTCAATACAATTCCCTTGTAATTATTATCAACTTTTAGTCATTTGTCCAAGTTTTCTAAAGTCTGATCCATGGAATTTCCAATGTGGAATTCACCAAAGTTATTATATAAACAAAGGATCTTATTAAAACCAATTTATGTTACAAAATAACAGAAGTCCCAAAGAGAATATTATCAATCTAATCCAGGAAGAAGTTGAGAACGAAGTAACATGATGTTTTGTTAAGCCCTGAATATTAACAATGTTAAGACTTTTAGAACAAATGGCAGAAGCATATTTCAATACAGTTTTTAATAATGATAAACCAGGGATTACAATTTATTTGTGAGTAAAGGATAATTTAGTATATGTAATTTTTGTTTACGGTCCTAAAGGTAAGATCCTTTTCCAAAAACTCAGGGGATACAGCACTGACACAGCTGTTTAAAACTGTAAAAGGAGTTTGAAAAAATCTCTTTAAGAGTCTAACCTCTAATCAAACAGCAGCTATTATCTGCAAAGCCTAATTCACTGAATTAATTACTTGGGATTAAATGAACTTTGGGTTTGTTCAAAGAATCCAGTCACCCTTGGTAGAATGTAAAGAACTTATATGAATTTATATGTCTTTAAAACCAGGACATATTTATTGAATATCAGATAAATTCTATTATGAATCCTAATATAAATCACTTAAAATAGTTACTATTTAATCTGTTAGTTTTAGTCTCTATTTAGTACTAAACATGCAGATTTACCCGTGTTGAATCATTGATTTCCATTTGAGCCAAAAGCTTCCCATTAATACTGAAATTGCTGAATCGCCCTCGTTCGTAGTATATGATACAGTGGCCTTCACTGGAGACAGAAATCAAGCGCGGGAACAAGCAGTTTTCTGGTCCTTCAAGGGCTCTCAGCAAATCTCCAGTAATTGTGTGGACAAGGCAAGGGCCCTCTGCAGAATGGAGGGCATCAATGGCCAGAGTCATTGGTGATGACAAGTCACATATTAGCCACCATAAATCCGCAAACCATCCCTGGTATACACTCAGATGTGTGAAAGAAGGTAGACAATAAAAAAGAAGTATGCTGGCAAGAGCCAAGAGTCGATGTTATGTTTGAATGGAACAAAAACAGAGAACTATTAAATAACACACAATTATCTTCCAAAATTTTTATCCGGTTGGTCTTTTCCTCTATAAAAAGGATATAGATCATAGATTATGTGAGAATAAAAAACTATATGACCCCAAAATTTTTTCTTAATGTGCTTTTAAAAGTATTTTCTTTAAAGTTTAGGAGAATCATCAAAACAATTGCTAATTTTGTTTAGTGTATCAAAATTCAAACATTTGTATCACCTAAATCCATTATTATTAGTATTAAGTTTTACATTTTCTATAGTCTATACATAAAATGTAAGAAGCAAATTAAAAATAATTAATCAAGTAATTCAGATTATAGTTATGCTTTTCATCTTTTGAATAAATGAATAGTGAGGCAGGAGTGTAAAATTAGTATGGGGAGTGACTTATTTGCTCCAATTGTATTCTCCCCTGTAGAAATTGTGTTGATAAAATAAAAAATTTACAAACTCATAAAAATAATTTGTTAACATAGTTTGGTATGGCCTTCCCTACCCATCTAAAAACCTACAAAAACTGTAGGTAAATTACATTTCTATTTTTCCATCAGTTTATTTAAGTAGGTACATATATTATAAAATAAGCGAAATTATAAAGCCATACCTAAGTCTCTTCCTGATTACTAAAGTAAAAGACATGTATTATAGAAAATACAGAAAATTAGAAAGAAAAATAGCATCACTTCTAAAGTCATCTGTCACCTACAGAAAATTAATGTTTCTTTCCTATGCCTACTGGCTTTTTTTTTAAAACTTTACCAGGTAGAATGACATTACACATATTGTTAGGATTTCTTTTTAATTAAAAAGACATTTATTGAAAATATTCTATGTGTAGATCTCTGGGTTATTTACTCTTAGATACAAAAATGAAGAAACCACCCTCCCCATACCGCTTATTTTTATGGATATGAGGCGAACAGAATAAGCTCCTAAAAACTAAACCTAGTCATCTCATCACCTTGCTTAGAAAACTTCAATAGTTTCCCACTGTACTTATAATACAATAAAATAAATCACAAATCCTAGCGCCACTGGCCCCTCCCACCTCTTCAGCCTTCTTTCTCTTTAACTCTGTGGCATCATCACTCAGCCTCTTTGGTTTTCTTTCAGTTTCTCTAAGACTAGGTTTCTTCCTGCCCCAGAGCCTTCCCATAAAGAACTGGTATATGAGCCAGAATTAGAACCCAAGTTTCCTGACTTTTCCTAAAACAACACTTCTACTACAAAACACACCAAAAACCAAAGTTAGCAATTTTCAACTTTTTTCATCTCACGGCACACATAAACTAATTATAAAATTCTGCATGTAGTGGTGTGCCTGCCAGGGCACACCAGTTGAAAATAGTTGCCCTAAGTGATCATTTTTTCTTTTCTATAAACCTCTACCTAGTCCCATTTAATTTGTGAATGGGACTCCCACCATGGCCACCTTCCCCTGTCTTCATCCTCCTTGATTTTTATATGTTAGTTTTAAAGGCTGCATCACATAGGAAGTGCTGCAGTTTCATTTTACAGCATTCTGGCTAGAATGCCGGTGACCACACTATATAACATAAAAGTTTTTTTATATATATATTATATCAGTCCTGGTAATTATTGATACTAAAACTAAACAGCTGCAAAAATCCTAGGGTTATATTTGTCTATAGAGAGCCTCCTAAAGGAAAAAAAAATCATGAATCATGGTTAACTTAAGGAGATGGTACAGTTTTAAAAGACCCAAAATGAAAGAAATATCTTCTGACCTTTAGCACCACTGATAACAAGTCCAAGCTCTGCGCAGACAGAAACACAGACAACTTCATGGTCATGGCCTGTGAGAACAGCCCTTGGTGCAGGATAGTCACCTGCAAGGAAATAGCAACGGAGAGTCACTGTATGCTGATGGCAGAAATGAAGAAGTACACCATTAAATCAAATGTTTAAAATAATAATCATTAATGTTTGTTAATGGCATTTACTAGCTGTGTTTTACCACAAGCCAGTTACTTAACTTCTCTGCTGTTTCCTGCTTAGATGACTGGATAATGTAACAAATAAAATGTGCTTACATTATAAAGTGGTGATAATTATTCCTTTTTCCTGGTTATTGTTATAAAACAGATACCAAGCTGCCAAGGCATTTAAATGCTTTATCTTATTTAATAACAGCAATATTCAGATGAGTTAGGCACTGTTATTATCCCTCTTTTATAGCCAAGAAACCCGTGTTTATAACTTGTACAAGTTCATACAGCAAGCAAGTATTAGACCTAGAGCTATCCAATTTTAAAATGCATGCTCGTACCCCTTTAAAAATGTCCCAACAGAACAAGCTGAGGAGCTTTGACTTTTTAAAATCCTCACCAATGAATATGTTTATTGATTTTAGAGAGAGGGGAAGGGGGAGGGAGAGAGAAAGAGAGAGATGAGAGAGAGAGAGATGAGAGAGAGAGAGAGAGAAAGAAACATTCATGTGAGAAAGAAACATGAGAAATAAACATGACCAGTTGCCTCCCATACCTAGATATGTGTCCTGACCAGGAATAAAACCTACAACCTTTTGTTTTATGGGATGACATTCCAATCAACTGAGCCACACTGGCCAGGGATGATTTTTGAAGAGAAAGGAAAGTAGGAAAGGAAAGAAGAAATAGTCATCTTAATTTCCCTCTTGACTTAATAAAGTCAAAGCCAGCTAAAGTGTCCAACTGAACTATATGCCATAAGTATTTTCACTGCTAGGTGGTTTCAGGAACATTGAATGAATGCCTTCTAAGTGACAGGCACTCTCCAAGTGGGCTAGGAGTGGAAACTATCTACACTAATAAAAGACAAAGATGCTAATTGACCGTACCATCCCTATGCCCAAGCCATGCCTACTAGCCAATCAGAGCGGTTATATGCAAATTAACCCAACCAAGATGGCGGCTGGCAGCCACGGAGCTGGAGCAAGCAGGAGGCTTGGTTGCCCCGGTGATGGAGGAAGCCAAGCTCCCCGCACCTGTCCTGGCCGGCTGTGGCCTCCGCAAAAGGCAGCAAAGTTTCAATTATAAAAGCTAAATAAACCCCAGATACCCACTTCCAGCCAGCCTCTACTGGGAGCTTCGGTGGCTGAGGGCTGTGGCTAGCCTGCAAACAACCATCAGTCCCTCACCCAGGACAGCCAAATGCTCATGGGGTGAGGGTCCCTGCTGGGGGGCTTGGCCAGCCTGAAAACAGCCATCAGCCCCTCACCCAGTCTGGCCAGGCACCCCAGTGGGCACCCCCACCCTGAAGGGGGTGTGGCCAGCCTAAAAACGCCCATCAGCCCCTCACCCAGGCTGGCCAGGCACCCCAGCAGGACCCTCACCCTGATCCTCAACACCCTTCAGGGCAAACCAGCCAGCCCCCACCCATCCACCAGGCCTCTATCCTATATAATAAAAGGGTACTATGCAAATTGACCCTAACAGCAGAGCGACTGGGAATCACTGGTCAATATGACACACACTGAACACCAGGGAGCAGACGTTCAATGCAGGAGCTGCCCCTTGGTGGTCAGTGTGCTCCCTCAGGGGGAGCTCTGCTCAGCCACAAGCCAGGCTGATGGCTGCCAGTACAGCAGTGGTGGTGGGAGCCTCTCCCGCCTCCTCAGCAGCAGTAAGGATATCCGACTACAGCTAGGCCTGCTCCCCGTTGGCAAGTGGACATCCCCCAAGGTTTCCCAGTCTGCCAGAGGGATGTCTGACTGCCAGCTTAGGCCCAATCTCCCAGGGAGCAGGGCTAAGCCAGCAGGTGGTAATCCCCCGAGGGGTCCCAGACTGCGAGAGGGCACAGGCCAGGCTGAGGGACCCTCCCGAGTGCACAACTTTTGTGCACCAGGTCTCTAATAGAGGTATAAGGCATAACCTGGAACTGTGAGAACACATCAAACAATCCTGGCCCTGCCCAGGCTTACTCTCACCACTGGCACTCAGTAGTGAAAAGCATGAAGATGAACAAGTGTATGTGCACAGAGTATAGCAGGGACCAAAAAAATCTGCAAAAATTTAAGAGACAATCAGAATATTTGGTTAATAAACTGCATGAAAACAGTGTGAAAAGGGTTACCAAAGTTGAAAGGGCATCATGGCCAACATTGTCTTACTGGGAAAACTAGAGAAGCCAATTTGGAAGGAAAGTGAAAGACCTCTATAGTCTTGGGGTACAAAAGTGTAGAGGAAAAGAAAACAGTAGAAAGTCATAGAGGAAATCTGGAAGGTGAATGGGGTATGGTGCCAACCTGGGAAGGTCTGTGATAGTTCCTTTTGTGGATGGGAAAAGAGAGCCAGTGTTAGCAATAAAAGAGGACCTGAAAGATCCACTGGAACAGCTCCTAAGTCAATGGAAACTAAAGAGAAAATAAATAAATGGGACTATACCAAAATAAAAAGCTTCTGCACATCAAAAGAAACCATCAACAAAACAGCAAGAAAGCCCACCGCATGGGAGAACATATTTTCCAATGTTATCACTGATAAGGGTTTAATTTCCAACATTTACAGGAAACTCATACAACTTAACAAAAGAAAGATAAACAACCCAATCAAAAAATAGGCAATGGACTTAAATAGACACTTTTCAAAAGAAGACAGAAGGAAGGCCAAGAGACATATGAAAACATTCTCAAAGTTACTAATCATCTAAGAGATGAAAAGCAAAACAACGAGGTACCATATCACACCTATCAGAATGGTTATCATCAACAAATCAACAAAAGACAAGTGTTGGTGAGGATGCAGAGAGAAAGGAACCCTCGTGCACTGCTGGTGGGAATGCAGACTGGTGCAGCCACTGTGGAAAACAGTATGGAGTTTCCTCAAAAAAATTAAAAATGGAACTCCCAATTGACCCAGTAGTCCCACTTCTAGGATTATATACCAAGAAACCAGAAGCACCAATCAGAAAGGATATAATCTTTCGGGTCCTCTTTTACTGCCAACACTGGCTTTCTTTTCCCATCCACCAAAGGAACTATCACAGACCTATGTTCATAGCAGCACAATTTACCATAGCTAAGATTTGGAAACTGCCTAAGTGCCCATCAGCGGATGAGTGGATTAGAAAACTGTGGTACATCTACACAATGGAATACTAACTACACTGCGGTAAAAAAGAAGTAATTCTTTCCATTTGCAACAGCATGGATGGAGTGGAGAGCATTATGCTAAGTGAATTAAGCCAGTCAGAGAAAGATAATTATACATGATCTTACTCATTTGTGGCATATAATGAACAACATAAACTGATGAACAAAAACAGATCCAGAGACAGAGAAGCATTGATCAGACCGTGAAACCTCAGAGGGAAGGTAGGGGAGGGCTGGGTTAAGGGAGGAGAGATCAACCAAAGGACTTGTATGCATGCATATAAGCATAACAAATGGATACAGATACCATGGGGGTGAGGGCATGAGTGGGAGGGTGGGGGGGGCGGTTGGGGGGATAAGGACACATATGTAATACCTTAATCAATAAAGAAAAAAATAAAATAAAAATAACAACATAGATAACTCATCTATAAAATATGTGAACAACATGATTCAGGGCAAGCATATTTATACATCAACTAGAGGCTCAGTGCACTAAATTTGTGCATGGGGAGGTTTTCCCTCAGCCCAGCCTGCACCCTCTCCAATCTGGGACCCCTCAGGGGATGTCCAACTGTCAATTTAAGCCTGATCCCCAGGATCGGGCTTAAACCGGCAGCCAGACATCTTTTTCACAATCCTGGACTGCTGGCTCCAAGTTGCTCACCTGCCTGGCTGCCTGGTTGCCCCTAAATGCCCCACCCGCCAGCCTAATTGCCCCTCACTGCCTCTCTGTGCCAGCCTGATCACCCCTAACTATCCCCCCTGCTGGCCTGGTCACCCCTAACTTCCCTCCTCTGCTGGCCAGGTCGTCCCCAACTGCCCCCTCCCTGCCATCCTGTATGCCCCTCACTGCCCCCCCCCCCGCCAGCCTAATTACCCCCAGCTGCCCTCCTGCCAGCCTGGTTGCTCCCAACTGCCCCCCTGCCATCCTGGATGCCCCTCACTGTACCCCCTACCAGCCTAATCACCCCAAACTGCTGCTCCTGCCAGCCTGGTTGCCCCTAACTGCCCCCTGCCAGCCTGGTCACACCCAACTGCCCCCTCTATTGGCCTGTTGTCCCCAACTGCCCCCACTTGCCAGCCTGGTCACCCCTCACGACACTCCCACTGGCCTGGTCGCCCCATGCAACCTGCTGTTCAGTCGTTTGGCCATCCCTCACTAACCACCCCTGCCAGCCTGGTTGTAGGCAGCCATCTTGTGAGGGCATGAGGGTTAATTTGCATATTACCGCTTTATTATATAGGATATAACAGTGTAACAATTGGGATTGAAATATTGGGCAGAAACAAGCAAAATAAAATTCAACAAATATATGAAAAAAAAAAAGGAGGATTCACTGAAGTGAAACTCCTGTGAAGGCAGTGTAATCAGAACAATAGACATAAAACACTTACAGGCAGTATAATCAGACTCAACAAATATCAATGTTTTGTAATGCCTCACTATTTCATTAAAAACATCACATGTATTAATGTCTTATGTTACCTATTTATTTCTTTTAATTTAAAAAGATTTTTTTATTGATTTTATAAAGAGGAAGGAAAAGGGAGGGAGAGAGGAAGGGAAGGAGGGAGAGAGGGAGGGAGGGAAGGAAGAAGGGAGGGAGAGAGAAACATTGATTGATTGGCTGCCTCCCACATGCACCCCAACTGGGACTCAAACCCTCCACATTTTTGTGTATGGGATGACACTCCAACCAACTGAGCCACAACAGTCAGGGATCTCACTTTTCATTTTTAAACAACTCTAGCTATGACATTGGTTTATCCTGGCTCTGTTGTTTAGTTGATGCTATAATATCATCTTAGCAAAGAGTAAGTACTATATGTAAATATGCCTTTGTGCATATATATAAACAACATTATTTACTTTAAGTTGTCAGTATCATTGCCCATTACTTTTTTCCTTGAAAAGGCATGTTGTAACTTGGTCTTGTAGCTACAACTCTTCCAGAATTCTTGGTATTTCTCAAGCTACGATCTATATGCCCTGAGATCTGTGAATATTTTCTGGAGGTAGAAAAGTTCTACAAAAAGTTTCAAATTTGAGATTTGTATTTTAATAATACTCTAAAAATGTTTTTAACCAGTTATAAGGATAAAATTTCTGTCAAAATTTAGTCCATGGCAATTTAATGTTGAAATTTAATTAAGTCATTGTTTCTCCAAATAGGGAACATGGGGTCAAGAACACATTTCTCAGAGTCATTGTTTTGTACTCTATAAAGGGATTAGTATATTAGTCAAGTTTGAGAAACGTTACTGTAGACTTTTTTCCTCCAAGTTTACAAATTCTTTTCAAGTTGGCATCTATCTGATTTCCCTTTGTTTTTAATATATTTTTACTAGAGGCCTGGTACACAAAATTCATGCATGGGGTCGGGGGGTGTCCCTCAGCCCAGCCTGCATCCTCTCACAATCTGGGACCTCTTAGGGGATGTAGGACCTAAACTGTCAGTCCGACATCCCTCTCACAATCCGGGATGCTACATGCACCAGTGACCATACTTTTCATACAGGTGAAAGGCATCTTGCTGTTGTATGGGCAGCTACAATTTTTTGCCCTGATTATAAAAAGTAGTACATAACATGATACTTCTGAGGCTGTAGTACCATTTTACCCATCTTATGGTGGAAAAACTGAAGCGGAGAAGTTAAGTAATTGGCTTTATCACACAGTTATAAGTGTCAGAATCAGGACCGACCACAAAATGTGCAAGCCAGAGTCCATGCATGTCATCACTGCATCATCCTGTTTTTTCACTGTTAGAGTAGCTTTGCCAGGTTTTAATATTTAAATCTAAGAGAATGTTCCCAATATATAGGGTAGGGTCCCTGGGCCTGGCTGGTGCTCAGGGCCATCTCTTGGGTGCCCAGTGGGCGGGGCGATCGGGGGCTCCCGCTGGCACCTGCCTTGGCTGGCAGCCTGGCACTGCCCGCTGGCCGGTTCCACCTCCCGGTTGCTGCCACTTGTCAGCGGCAGCTCCTGCGTTAAGCGTCTGCCCCCTGGTGGTCAGTGCATGTCATACAACCAGTTGTTCCACAGTTCGGTTGATTTGCATATTAGGGTTCCATTAAATAGAATTGATTTCAGAGAGGAAGGGAAAGGAGGAGAGATATAGAAACATCAATGATGACAGAGAATCATTGATTGGCTGCCTCTTGTGTGCCCCCTATTGGGGATCCAGCCCACAATTGGGCATGGGCCCTGACTAGGAATCAAGCCATGCCCTCCTGGTTCATAGGCTGCTGCTCAACCACTGAACCACACAGATTGTGCTACCTTTTTTTTAGAATTAAATACAAAGGTAATTACATCCTATCTAATAAAAGAGAAAAATGGTAATTGGCGTACGACGATACCCTTTTCATTGGCTAATCAGGGCTATATGCAAATTAACTGCCAACTATGATTGGCAGTTAACTGCCAACTATGATTGGCAGTTAACTGCCAACAAGATGGCAGTTAATTTGCATATGTAGGCACAATGCAGGGAGGCAAAAGGGAAAGCAGGAAGAAGCCCCCTGCCACTGACAGTGATTGGAAACCCAGGGGGGAGCTAAGAGCTGGGGGGCAGGGCAAAGGCGGCCCTGGGGCTGCCTTTGCCCTGCCCCCCAGCCATGATCGGAGAATCAGGCGCCTTTGCCGCCCTGGCCAGTGATAGCAGGAAGTAGGGGTGGAGCCAGCGATGGGAGCTGGGCACGGTCGAAGCTGGCAGTCCCAGGAGCTAGGGGTCCCTTGCCTGGGCCTAAAGCGGAGCCCACGATCGCGGGGCCGCTGCAGCTGCGGGTCCCCGCTGCCCGGGCCGGACACCTAGGCCAGAGGCATCCTGCAGGGGCAGGGGCGGAGCCTGCAACCGCGGGGAGCATGGGGTCCCCTGCCCAGGCCTGACACCTCTGCCAGAGGCCTCAGGCCTGGTCAAGGGGCCGATCCGGTGATTGGTGATCGGAGGGTGATGAGGGTCAACTCCTCTGGCCGAGGCATCAGGCCTGGCCTGGGGGTGGAGCCGGGGATTGGGGGGATATGATGGTCCCCTTGCCCAGGCCTGAAGCCTGGGTCAGAGGCTTCAGGCTTGGGCGGGGGGTGGAGCAAGCAATCAGAGGGAGATGGGGGTCCCCTGCCCAGGCATGATTCCTTGGCCAGAGGCCTCAGGCCTGGGCAGGGGCCAGAGCCAGTGATCGGGGGGAGATGGGGGTCCCCTGTCCAAGCCTGACACCTCTGGCAGAGGCATCAGGCCTGGCCAAGGGGCCGATCCTGCGATTGGAGGGTGATGGGGGTCAACGCCTGTATGTGAGAGGGGGCAGGCTGGGCTGAGGGACACTCCCCTCCCCACACACACCCAGTGCACGAATTTCGTGCACCGGGCCCCTAGTATTAAATATTTATAACTTATATATAAGATTAAGAGAAAATAAATTCTCTTATACTCACCACCTACTTTAAGAAATATATAACACTGGAGGCCTGGTGCACAAATTTGTGCACCAGTGGGATCCCACAGCCAGGCCTGCTCCCTCTCACAATCTGGAACCCCTCAGGGGATGTCGGACTACTACTACAGGCCAGGCCAAGGGACCCCACCAGTGCACAAATCCGTGCACTGGGCTTCTAGTATGCATATAAGATCTTTGGTTAATCTCTTCCCCTTCTTCCCCCTTCCCTCTGAGATTCATCAGTCTGTTCCATGTTTCCATGCCTGTGTGTTGACCGTCTGCCCCCTGGTGGTCAGTGCGCATCATAGCTACTGGTCAAACAGCCGAACATTAGGATGGTCGCTTAGGCTTTTATATACGTAGATTACCAGTAACCTTTGTGCCCCCTTTCTTATATCTTAGACTTAGAGAATATTATGCCTTCTAAAAAAGAATTCTGTACTTTTCTCTTCATTCTGGCTGTTAAGTTTATGAACTTTCTTTCATAGTACTTGAGTTCCTGGTGTGCTGGCCTGGTTTCCTCTGTGAACTCTTATTCTGGGTTGGGTGGACTCCCGTCCCCTGCCCATTTTGTCTCTCAGAAAATTATGTCTGCCTCCCAGCGAGCATCCAACACTCTTCCCCTCTGGTCTGCCAATATCTCGTCCTTCACATCCACCCATCTTCTGTTTCCCCAGAAATTTCTCACACTTTTATGTGAGTTTTCTCAGCTACATCAGCTTCAATTTTGCTTTTGAGGCAATTCTTACTTGTATGGAGTGTATGTGTGCATATGTGTGTGTGGTGGGGAATGGTTTGGCAGGTCATGTCAGTTGGTGATCTTTTCTAAATGTATGTATAGTGCTATAATATGTTGAAATATTGGCAGAGTATCATTTGTAATTGTCAGCAGTCTGGATTTGTCTAAAACATAGTTATATGATTTATAAAATCATGTTTCAAAGATGTCCTGAATTTCCTGGTAAAATAAGGATTGAGTATTAAGATTTTTTTGTGAAATACTATCCTTAATTTTTCTAAATGAATAATTTTATCAGAGAGACTGGTGAATTGAAAAAACCTTAAAATTATATGTTTAATAAAATTTATATACAGTGAGAGTTTCTTAAACTTTTTCCTTATATGCTACAGAAAGAATAAAAAGCAATCTAGTTCTATTGCAGGGAATCAAAACCATGTATGAAATATTTAAAATATATTTTATGTATGTAATGTTTCTTTCTATTAAGAAATACATTTTCAAAAGCTAGCACCTGATTTATAAAGTTTAAAATATTTTGTCATTACAATTTCCCCAGATCCTTTGAATAAACTGTAGAATTTAGCTATTAGGGGTATCATTTAGGACCTCTGAAAGCATTGTTTCCCCCTTTAAACTAGAGAAAACTAAATAAAAAGTAAGTAAAACATTATTCAGAGACTTTGGAGCTGGAAAACCAACTCCAATATGCAGGAAGAAAGCATATTTCCTATTTTATATTTCATTGCCAGTGACAGATGTTATGCACTTCAACAATCATTCAAAATCCTGGGAATATTCTGTCACTGTCACATCACAATTGATGGATGTAGCTGAGGGTTAAAGTGCAGGGGGAGGTGCAGGTGAGACCTCCTCTCTAAGGACTACAGTGGCATAACACTCAGTGTCCAGTCATTTCTTTAACAGAAGCGTTCTCTGTGTGAGGGAATTACTATGAATGATAATTAACAAACACATCCAGTTTTGAGATTCCTTATGGGCAAGCATTTAGAAACTCTAAATATAAAAAGGCTTATCATAAA
The DNA here is from genome assembly GCF_963259705.1 of Myotis daubentonii. Lineage (NCBI taxonomy): Eukaryota > Metazoa > Chordata > Mammalia > Chiroptera > Vespertilionidae > Myotis > Myotis daubentonii. The sequence continues at coordinate 120,243,113 of NC_081841.1, forward strand.
CAGATTCCATCTCATTTTTATCAAACATCATTTCAGTATTTTAAAAACAGATGATGAAAAAAGCACAAAGGCATTAGATGTTGCCATTCACATAGAACTGACAAGAAGAGCTTTTTCAGTGAGGTAGTCTATGGCTTTTAGAGAAATGATCAAAGTAAAGATTACTCATGGTTATTTTCAACCTAATTTGTGGAACTACTAATATGCTTTGGTCCTTCTGAATCAGAACTAAGCAAAAACAGCAGAGTTTCTAAGGTCTCTGATCCTCAGTACAGTCAGAAGTCAAACCTCCTGATGCTATACGACATTTGGATTTTATCTATGACTGTTGTGAAGTCATTGCAGAATCATTGCAGGAGGCATTTTCATTCATGCTTATACCTACATAAAATATGATAGATTTTTGACTTAAATCCCAGAATAAGATATCTAATCAATGGGTGCTGTAGTTCTATCACTACTCTGATTTCAAGATTTATATAAAAAATTATGTTAGACATTTGCTGGGATAGCTCAGAAAAACTGTGTCAGTGAGGAATTTCTTATCAAGATACTGTGTCCTCAGCCACAGGTAGTACTACAGCTGAGGTCCTGCTCAAGTATCCAAAATGCCTGGGTCACATGGTTACCCACATTAAGAACATTCCATGGATGGAAAGCATCCCATGATGTGGTTTCATTTTATTACATATTCATAGAGTACTCAATGAAAAATAGGAGATAGAATCCTATTTATTCATTAGAGGCCCAGTGCACGAAAATTTATGCACTGGGGCTGGGGGGGGCGTGGCCTTAAGCCCAGCCTGGCCCCTCTCACAGTCCGGGAGCCCTCAGGGGATGTCCTACTGATATGATGTCCTCTGCGGGAGGCGACTGGGCTGATCATGGGAAGGTGCTGCCCCCATCACCCTTTTGCTGCTGCCACTGCCGGCCGCCGCAGCCATGAAGGTGTTTTCATCAATACGGAGTCCAGTCCCTCCACCACAAAAAAATGACAACTTTCTTTAGGCATTTTCAAGATGTCTCTTTCATAGGATATGACATTTCTTTCTTTCTTTTTTTTTTTATCTTCACCTGAGGGTATTTTCCCATTGATTTTTAGAGACCGTGGAAGAGAGAGGGAAAGACAGAGAAAAAAATCAATGTGAGAGGGGCACTTCGCTTGATTACCTCCTGCATGAGTCCTGACCTGGGCCCCAGCCAGGGAGGAGCCTGAAACCTAGGTACATGCCCTTGACCAGAATTGATCCCGGACCCTATAGTCCACAGGCTGAGGCTCTATACACTGAGAAAAACTGGCTAGGGAAGGATATGACATTTCTGCGCCCCTCCAGCAGCGGACCTTCATTTTTTCCTCCAGGAGTGAGGTGGAAAGGCCCTAGATCACCTTCTTGGATTCTTATTACCCAAGTTACCAAGAATACTGCAAGTGGTGTACATGGAGCTTAGCCATTGAGCGGTCAGAAAAGGTGTTTCCTCTGCAGCTCACATGCAGAGGTGGGACTGCCAGTGTGCTATAGCTGGCAGGCCCTCTTCTCTCCAGGCCTGCACCACCCATGGCTTGCCTCACTGCGCACGCAATCCCCTCCCACCCACCTGCGTGTGCAGCCTCCTCCTGAGCAGTAGTGATGTTACGGCGTCCTGGACAATTTGCATATTACCTCTTTATATATATAGATTCTTCCTCATAGATGAATGACATTGAGTACATTTTCCTCTGAGCACTATAGTTGCAGGGCAAACCTTGAAGTCTTGAACCTGGATCTAGGGCACAGTACATTACTCTCACACCATCACCTTCCCAAAATAATCAATATTGTAATCCACCTTCCTTTCCCAAGAAAGTAGGTTTCTGCCTAATGCCCAGAGAGCCTTCCTCTAACCCTATCTGTGATCTGAAGCTCTCTGATTATGAGAACAGATTAGTCACTTTTCTGTTTTTTATCTTGCTGCTGATGCAGGCCAAAGGCTCTTGCAGCCTTAGTTCCATGAAGATAAAGGAAAGGCAGAGACCTAGTGCCAAGCAGCTAGACCCCTTCCTAGTCACAAGACCTATAAAGTCTCCTAATGTCAGGTTAAGTGTTGGAGGGCTGAGAGGTCTAGTAGCCCAGGTCCTGTGCTAGAGATGTTACACTACAGATACCACGTGGCCCTCAGAAAGTCTCATGAGGTAAAACATTTTACACATATAACTATCCTTTAATACTTAATGAAAAGATGGTTTAACATATACTAAACCTTAGGTAAAATTCCATGTTCTGAGAAGTGAATCAAATTCCCTATCTAATATGTATGCATACATTTGAAATACCTCTGGGCTATTCTTTACTCATGCTTTTATCTCTTATAATGTCAATGGTTAGTGTGGTTGTAGAACTGGGCATCAGGATAGTCATTTTAAAAGAAGGCTGGATGGAAACAAAGAGAGGGATATAATCTGGCCAATGTTTTGTGATAGGTTATGGCCGGCAGGAGGGTCAGAGTCCAGGGCTGAAGCATGCACAATGGAAGCCTGGGGAGGGATGTGTGCACAGCTGGAGTCTCCTCTTCAATGGGCTTCTCATTGCATAGTGCTTATATGCTCACACATTGCTAAAAGGCTTGTTTTTAAAAGTGAAACAAAAAAAGCACAATACCAATGTCTTATACATATTATTAGAATATTTGTAGATTTGAGCTGAAAAGATGAAGGGTAAATTATCTTTCAAAGTTTCCTACTGCTAGGATTTTCAAAATTTTCTATACATGTATCAACTAGCTCTCTATAAAGCACCTCATATCTGGTATAAACATTAAAGCCACACACTTTAAAAGCAGATTTGATTTTGAGCTGAGGTCCCAATGTATTTTAAAAGTCTGTTGAAGAGACAACAATGTTGACTTGCCCCTCTTGTGACTATCTTGTTGGAAGATACAGCACATAATGAGAAATGTCAAGTCCCAAGATCAATAAAATTTGGGGCTCTAGGGATTCTAGGAATAGCATTGATCCTTTTAAAGAACACCAGGCAGAGATGGGTTGTAATATATTGCAAAGAGGGGCTCAGGAGGATTAGCGGCCAAGTCCAAGATACCTACCTGATAAAAAATTCAATCAGCTTTTAGCACAAATTGCTTGTTCTGCTCTCCTTTCTCTCAAGCAGCAGGCTGCTTCCAATTAAAGTGCACGAATTAATTTTTATCACTTCCAAATTAGTTTCAGAATTTTTGGGAAAGTCTGTTTCAGATTAAAGCACCTGTCCCTCACATGCCTACAATTCTGTTATAAAGTCAGGACCTATTTAAATATCTAAGAACATTTTTGATGTTCACAGTCACAAGTTTGAAAGAGTAATAATGATTATTAATATTATAAAATCCTATATAATAAAAGACTAATATGCAAATTGTCCCATCAGGATTTCGACCGACCAGAATTCAACCGCTCACTATGACATGTGCTGACCACCAGAGGGTGGCATGGAATAAAGGAAGGCCCTGGCCAGCAGCTGAAAGGAAGGCCCCAGCTGGCAGCCAGAAGGTCTCAATCAGCCCTGATCGCCGGCCAGGGCCTTACCCATGAACAAATTTCATGCACCAGGGCTCTAGTATATTAATAAAGTAACTATGATTCAACTGTAACCTATGCTAGGTAGCCTTTTCTTTATTCTTTTATGTTTTAAAACTCTTTGTAATAATCTGTTTTAAAATTTTCATTGCCTTGGTCAGAAATTCATTGAAACTATAAAATAATTAGAAAAAGCTTTTTTTTCAGAGATGTTTAGTCACAACAATATTTTTGACACAATAAAACCATAAACTCTTTCCATATCTAAAATATCCACAGATATTACTTATTTTTCTCTGTGGCACCTATAGAGCTATCCATCGAAAAATAATGACAATGCAAAAGAAGCATAAATATACAGTGGTGGGGGAAAGTAGATTAAATTACCAGCCATCACTGTCTAAAAGATAAATCATAAATAAGGATATAAAATAATGATAATATGATAATAAGACATATAATACAAATAAATATTAAAATGATTAATAACAATATAAGAATAAACTGTTTCACATACTCACAACTGTAAACCTACTTTTGCTCATCTCTGTATTAAAGTAACTTGAATCTACCTTGAGCAGTGTGCAAAGTAAGGTGAGTAAATGTATCTTTTGATGTGGTTCTGTATAAATACGATTCAGCCGCTGACATATAAAGCAATTCATTATCTATATCAAAGCTAACCTCTGAATCCTAACAGCCACTGGAATATTATATTTCATGCTAGGATTGCAAGTCTAGGTTAATATATACATCCCTCCAAACCTAAGGACACTGTGTCACACACTTAAATATGAATTTATAATAACTAGCTTTTTGGTCTTAAGCAGCAATGCATTATGAAATAGAAAACACATAGCCTGATTCTCTGACCTGTGAATTGGTAGCTAGATCAGATTAAGCCGGAAGAGAAAAAAAAATCTTTTTCTTTCATATTGTGAGTTTTCTGATAGCAAGGGCTACATCTATGTCAACACCCATGACTGATCCCTGATGTGACAGTCAATTCAGTGTGTGCTGTGACTGTCTTTACAAAAAGTGAACAGCCAACGTGTATGGTCTCTTTAGTCACAAATATTTATGCTACTAGGTAGACTGGCTACTTTAACAGATGGAGTCATAAATCTGTCAAGTCAATCAAATACTTAGTATGATCAATTATTATTTTTTCCTATTGTGATTATATATATGACAAAAAGCTGAAGGCAGTTTTTACATAATCATCAATTTGTACCCAAGAGGTAAGGCTAAGCATTTTGTAGATGCTCAAAATATTAATGATATCAAATATCATCTGATAGCAATTCATGATTCATGTAATGCATATGTAATGTATCAATATATCCAAACAAGAAAAGCAGTTTTGTGATCAGTGTAATATAGATTCCTATAAATAGCAGAAGTTAAAAGATTTTGACTCAAAGCATCTTCTGCTGCTAAGACCTGGACAGCATTATGCTAAGTGAAATAAGCCAGTCAAAGACAAGTACCATATGATTTCACTCATATGTGGAATCTAATGAACAAAATGAACAAGCAAGCAAAACAGAGACAGACTCATATATAGATGGCAGGCTGACAGCTGTTGGGGGTTGGGGCTGGGTGTGGGGGGTGGAGCAATTAAGCACAAAAGAAAAAACTTATAAGACAGGGACAACACTGTGGTGATTGTTGTGGGGAGTGGGCCTGGAGGGAGGTGGAGGAGGGTGTATAGGGAGGATAAATGGTGATGGACAGAGACTTGATTTGGGGTGGTGAACACACAATGCAGTGTACAGATGATGTTTTATGGAATTGTACACTTGAATCCTATATAATTTTGTTAACCAGTGTCATCCCAATAAGTTTAAAAAAATAGTACCAACACACAGTAAACATTCAATACATGCTTGTTTGACTAACACTTTAGGTGCTCAACCTATGTATTCTAGAAGAGCATTACATGTATTAAAGATAACATGAAATAAAGCCATATTACACATGTCCACATTAAATGTCCAATAAACTCTTGACCAGGTGGGTTTTATGAAAGTGGTTTAGGTGCATAATGATGACAACATTCTATCTAATAATAGACAAACATGGTAATTAACCGTAGCTCCAACACACTTCCCATTGGCTAATCAGGGTGATATGCAAATTAACTGCCAACAAAGATGGCGGCTAATTTGCATACTACAGGCAGGGTAGGACAGCTGCAAGCCGCCATTCAGGCCCCCCTGTGCGTAGGGGCTGGGCGGGGGCGGGCGGGAGCTGGGGCAAAGACAAGCGGTGCCGTTCGCTTTGCCCTAGCCCTCACCGGCCCACCGGAGACAGGGGGCCCACTCCTGTGTGCAACCTGGGGGCAGCCGGGGGATCAGCAGCATGGCTTACCTTAGCCTGAGCCCTGCCCACCCACCGGGAGCCAGCCAGCTGAGGGCCAAGAAGGTAGGATGCAACCCTGGAGCGCTGGAGCCACCCGGGCTCTCCCTGTCTCCCACACTTCATGAATGGCAAGTTTCCACGGAAGCAGCGGCTGCGGGACGCAGAGCAGGAGACAAGGGAGTGGGCCGAGCTTGGCTGGGGCTCGGGCTTGACGGAGGGCACTGGCATGGAGGAGATCTCCCCAGCGGGTGGCGGCTCCCCCTGCCACCAGGGAGATCTCCTCTGCGCCAGTGCCCTCTGTCAAGCCCAAGCTGCACTCGGCCCGCTCCTGTCTCCTGCTCTTCGTCCTGCAGCTGTCGCATCCGCGGAAATTTGCCATTCATGAAGCGTGGGCGGTGGGGAGGAGGAGGCACCTAAGAAGTCCCCAGCCTCAGGTGGCCGGAGCTGGGAACTTTGTGCCGGGGTGCTCCCGGCGTGGCCATGGCAGAGGGGAGCTGGGACTCTGGCCACTGCCGCCGCCGCCCCCCAGCTGGCTCTGGGCACTTGGTGCGCTGGCTACTGCTGCTGCTTTGGCTGCTGGAAGCTCCGCTGCTGCTTGTGGTCCAGGCGCAGGTGGCGGGCCAGGGTCCTGGGCCAGATCAGCAGCCCCTGCCGCTGCCGCCTCAGCAGCAACAGAGTGGGCAGCAATACAATGGTGAGCAGGGCCTGAGCCCCGCCTGCCCACCGGGGACATGGGGCCCTCTCTGATAGATAGATAGATAGAGAGAGAGAGAGAGAGAGAGAGAGAGAGGCAGAATTTGGCACCCCACATCCCTCCCTCATTGACCACTCCGATTCCAAGCCAACGAGGGCTGCCTTCAGGCCTCAGCTCCAGGTCCCTCACCCCCACCCCAGGCCCGAGAGCACAGTGCTGGCCAGGGGCACCCAGGGGTTCGGGAATGTAGCACTAGGGGCCAGCATGAGTTTTTTTTTTGGGGGGGGGCTGTGTTTACAGCGCCAAGTTCCCCACTTCTGCCCTGGCCTGCGCATCCCTACTCCTTCCCCTCAGAGGCCCAGCTCCTGCCTACATGCTTGCTGGTCAGGCCCAAGTGCACTGGGGAGTGAGCCATGGTGATCGGGATGGCCGCTTCCTGGGATGGGATGGCCAGACCACAGGGATTCATGAAGGCGATGAGGCCCATGGGGCATGCGCAGACCTTGGGTGGCAGGGGTGGCCGGCCTAGCCCAGTCTGGCTTCAGTGTGGCCAGTGGAAGCCCGAGGCCACTCCAACCCCCATAGGTCCAGGGCAGATGGTGGCTCAGTGGAGAGTGGTGTCTCCATGCATGATGGCCAGGGGCAGCTGTGAGCTGCTGCAACCCCGCCCCATGCTTCAGGGAGGGGGAGAACGCTCGCAGCCACCAGCACCCTAGGCTGCACTGACTGTGCCTCAGCCTGCCAGGTTGGCAGGGTCCAGAGCAGGTGAGCTGCTCCCTTCCCCCAGTGGTAGAATAGGGAGTAGAGTGCTGGGTGCAGGGAGGGGACCTCAGCTGGGATCCTCCTGGTGTGGGGAAGGGGCCCAGCCTGGGCCCAGTGGGGAGCTTAGGAAGTCTGGATAAGCAGGCGCTGGTTCATACCAACTCTTACTCTTCCGTCTTCCTCCAGCTCTTCAAGCTAGCCCCCCTGCCCCACCTCTCAGGGGAAATGGGCTCTGGGTGACCTCCCTGAGCTCAGACTGTGGACCCAGACACCTCAAGGAAGAGTGCCCGGCCGGGCCTGGGCAGGGGCCGGTGCAGAACTACTAGGGTACAGTTGCTTCGGTGTCTCAGTGAAGTTTGAACTGACCCAAGGAGGAAACCCGAGAGGGGAAAGGCCAGGAGGCATGAATTGCCAGCACTTTAGCCACTTGAAAACAGCTCCACTTGGATTGTGAGGCGGTTGTATGTTCAGCTGAGAAGTGAGGGGACTGAACTCTACCATCGCTGGGCTCCTGTCAGTCCAAGGCCCAAGCGTCCACCACGACAAGGAAAGAACAGAGCGAGGGGCCCGGAGGAAGGGAGGACAATTGAAGAAAACCATGTCTAGACTTTCCCAAGCCCTCTCCTTCTTTCTGCTGCCTACAAGAGTCCCAGGCCTGGCCACAGTTCTGTCTCCACCTTTTAGTCCCCTATTCTCCAACCGCAGAGGAAAGAAATAAGGAAGGAGTCTGTGCTGCCTTCAGAAAGTATCTATATACCTGATCGGCTAGTTTCCTTACACAGAGGGAGGCCAGACTGCGGCTTAGGCCCGCTCCCCACAGGGACATCAGTAGAACATCCTGTGAGGGCTCCCAGACTGTTAGAGGGGGCAGGCTGGGCTGAGGGATGCCCCCTGAGTGCACAAATTTTTGTGCACCAGGCCACTAGTCTTTTAATAAAAATAAATTCTTATATGTGGAGGTAATACTGAAAAATATACACTGATAATATTCTGATGTAACTTCTTTATTATTTATTTATTTATTATTTATTTTTCTTTATTGATTAAGGTATTACATATGTGTCCTTATCCCTCCATTTCCCCCCCCCCCCACCCCCCCACTTCTGCTCTCACTGCCCTGGTGTCTGTGTCCATTGGTTAGGCTTATATGCATGCATACAAGTCCTTTGGTTGATTTCTCCCCCTTACCCCCACCCTCCCCTGCCTTCCCTCTGAGGTTTGATGGTCTGATCGATGCTTCTGCTACTATAACTTCTTAAGGGCAATCTTAAATAAAATGCTGCATTTTAACAAGTACAATATTCACAATTTTGTTCTTAAAGATTAATAGAAACATTTCTATTTATATAGCTCCTGTTGTAATGTAAGGAACTTTAAACACTCCAAATATTACTACATCTAACTTTTCTTGCTAACTGATGGATCAAAGCTATAATAAATTGTTAACCATCTTTTGGTTTAAAAAAACATTAGAGAATAATGTAAAATAAAGTAGCTAACAGATAATTACTATAATTTAACATTTTTCTTCAAAATTCTTTACATCATAGCAGTACATTATATAAAATATCTTACCTCTACCAGATGGTAGCTTTCAAGAATTAAATACTTTTTTGAAATATCATTTTAATCATTTCTGAGCTTCATTTTGAAGATGTTAATTAATTGGATTTAAAGCAGTGTTCTGTTTAAAAAATTTTAATAATATGTCTAATTTTTGTCAATGTAAATAGATGATACTACATAGACTTGCTGCTTAATTCAACTTTTCTAATGAATGTTACACTACTATTGATATACAGAAACATTGGAAATATGTGAAAATATATTTAGATAAAATAATGTGATAATATGCTATACTTGAGAATAATAAAGCTATCACTGGCAGATCAAATGTCACACACACAATTTATTAGTATTTGGAGTATGATGTTTCTTATAAGGTAGAATTGGTAGCTAATTATTTGGCTGGTAGGAAATCAATCAATGTTGAATTTTTTTCTTTAAACCAGTATTACATCTTAGTTAACAACTTAAAACAGAGACTGAAATGTATAATACACACACTATCTTTTATTCAGTAAGAGACACTACTTCAGAATACACTTTGTTTCTTCATCTACCGCTCTTCAACTGTAGCTATAGGCAAGAATAAAACCTCACAAAATATTTGGTCATCTATTCTATCTATCTATCTATCTATCTATCTATCTATCTATCTATCATCTATCTATCTATCTATCTATCTATCTATCTATCTATCTATCTATATCTATCCATCATTTTATTGTCTATCTATCCATCATCATTTTATTATCTATCTATCTATCTTTCTATCTATCATCTATCTATCATCTATCTATTTTTTTTCTGTATGATAGTGCCTTTGCTCCTACCAATTGAAAGTCATTTCCTATTTTTGCAGTATTCCTGTCAAAACACATAAGAGTTGGGGGTGAGTGGGACTTGAAGAGTAAATGTACAATTCAGTTTCCATCCCCAGCTATTTCACAGGTTGGAATGGACCAGGGAAGGCAGCCTCCAGCCACACAGTTGCAATATGTCATCTTGCACATTTCTCATCTATTCTTAAAATATTTCAGTGGTAGATGCCAGCACTCTTAAGAAATTCTTATCTCTGTTAGTCATCAATATTCCTTTAAGTCATGTTTCGGTTTATTTTGGAGTACTGTTTAAGCTTGGACCAATGTATGAATTATAATTAGGATAACCCTGGTTTAGGTACTTGCCATTACCAATGCTTTATAGAAAACAATATTTTACTGAAAATATGTGAACTTGAACTACTGAAAGCTTGGTAATTAAAAACACTAATTATATCTAGGCAACCTCTTATCTGGTTCTCAGTCATTTTACACTATTCATTGAAAACCTATTATGTGTGTTACTATGCCAGGAACCAGAGACTTCAAATGGAAAGGGAGAGACTCATGACACACTTCAGTTCTTCCTCAAAACAACCGTTCCAAGGAACAATAACTGACTTTCCATGAACAAAGGTTCCATGGAAAAACATGTTTGAGAAACTGTGGGTTAAACAATTGTTCACATATCTATTTGTGTAAGACTTTTACAGCTTCATAGCAAATAAGAGTATATGTGGTATTTTCTAAAATTATTTTACTCTGGATTCCCATTTTCCCTCTACAGAATATCTTAAAGAGCACTGTTGAATAAAAACACTTAAGAATCATCCCAAGCAAAGAAATCTCTTTGTTCATGTTTTGCCTTCTCAATGACTATTCTGAAGTTGGTACTCAATCATTGTTAAATGAATAAAAGGAGATAGTTACTATACTACATGGCAGAAAGTAGTAAGTGTCCTCACTGAGGTACAAATAAAACTTTATGGAAATTCAGAGGAGGGAGAGAATTCAGCTGGGAGAAACTATATAAGGTTTAATGAATCAGGAAATTTCTGAAGGACAGGGGCATTTGAAGATAAAAGAAGGGCAGCTGAGCAGAAGGTCAATGGGAAAGGACCCGGGAGCATCTCCAGGCTAAAAGTTATTATACTTGCTCTTTTTTACACATTGAATAAAGCTACATTCCAATAGAAATCTTTGCCACCTAAAATTTTGTATTTTAAAATCCTTACAAACTCAGGAAAAACTATTAGAAAAATTGAAAAGGAAAATTATACTTAAATGAATTTATAGTCTGATAGGACAGTACTAAACAATACTTACTGCTATTAGGGTTGTCTCCAATGATATGGTGTCGCCCACTCCAGTACCAGAGAAGCAGGGTTGCATCTCGAGACCCTGACACAATATAGCAGTCCCCACCTATGTATGATTCAGACCTGGCCAAGCAGGTGACCACATCCCAATGGCCAAATACAATCTGAGTTAATTTCCCTGAAACACAGACACAGCAGATTTAATTCATTTCCTATTTTTCTTTAAATAGCAAGGGCTTTATTTTACTATATTTGTGAAAAGTGACCCTATAGACCTACAAATTTGTAAGGTAATTAAATTATAGCGACAGACTTGCTTTCTTTAATTGCTTCTGAAAAATAATACAGTATTATCACTTGGGATTTTTTAAGAAAAGGACTTACAAGATAACACAATGATGATTTTTGTTTGAGCCAGACTAAAGGGAGATTTAAGGTCTTTTACTGGATTTGATTTGGAATGAGACAACAGTCCCCTTTGCCCTGTGAAATCAGGGTTCATGCTAAAGTTCAGAATGGAGGGCATGATAAATAGTTAACTTATAATGTAAACATTTAATTTGGATCTTGGCACTCAAGATAAAAATGCCTACATTATTATGATTTCATATTATGATTTAAATATAACAATAGGCATTTTGAAGAGAATAAGGTATTTCAAATTGAAGGGTACCTGTTTCTGTAGAATAAACTCTGAAACTCTTATCCCAGAATCCACAGATGAGAATATAGCGATTATCCGCTGTGACCACAAAACAATGTGCATTGATTTGGATACTCTGGTCAACAAGGTCTGTGATCTGCCGTTTGTTCACACCAGAATTATTGGCTAAATGTAAATAGAAAAAAAAATATTTCATACAAGTCTCATCAAGCACTTATAGAAGTAATAATTTTATACTTCATTTGTGTAGAAAAGTTTTTTTTAAGGGTATATAGGTTAATATTTTAATATTTACCCATGAGGAATATAAACTTTTTTAGTAGCAGTGATTATTTATAAACCATATTACATATTTAAAAGTGTCATAAATGTAAATTCTTCCTCCACCAATAAATAAATACAATATAAGGAATTCAAGATAATGACTTTAAAACAATAACAATATCTAAATGCATTTAATTTCATATATGTTTACTATACACAAGTTCATTAGTGTCCACAAGTTTAACATTAATGAGGAATAATACTGTCTAAGGTATACTATATCAGGAAAAAATATCTTAATATTTGCCTCAATCTGTCATTTTCTGATAGCATTTACAATTCATGTAAAAACAAGATAGAGATTTGAACAAGGGATGTTGCTGTGTGGGCAGTACACAGGGAGCTTTAGGTAAGCAACTTTAAAGACTTGGATTGTCAACAAACAGAAGGCCTTTCCAGAATGGGCTGGCAGGGGACCAGAGGAATAAAAAAGATGGGAGAGGAACTGAAGAGGAAAGGGACAGGCAAAGAGTCAGTGGACAGAACTGGGATCTGAATAAAGTCAAGAACACAGAAACATGATCTGATTTCCCCAGTGCCTGTCTGTATGCCAGCCTATCCCTTACTCTACACCACCCTATCAGGCTAAATCCATGGGCTGAATTCTAAAACAGAAAATGTGATGTACAAGATCACTATCTCTCTCTAACACCAATTAAATCTATGTGCTACTATTTGTGGAGATCTACTAACACTATAATAATATTTACTAAAGAAGATACACAATAAAAAAAAACTGTGCAAGAACGGTAGCAAAGAAAATTAAAGATCCTAAGTCCCTTAAACACTATGCAAGTTATATATATATGGCTAATATGCTAAGTGTTTGACTGTCCGGGTAATGACATCATGTAGCAACTCCCAGCTTCCTCTCCCTAGCAACTAGCCTCCTTGCAGTTTCTTCAGCCCAGCAACACGACTTGCTTTAGAACCAGGTGGAAACATTTCACACTGTAATCAAATGTCTGTGAAGCATTTTCCTGTGCCTCATCTCATTTGATCCTCACAGAAGTCCTAGAATAGGTAGATAGGAGACTAGGTGGAATCCTATTTTCTTTTCATTAGCCAGAAAACAGAGATTTAGAAAGTTTAGAAACTTGACCCAACTGAAAAAAAGTAAGAAATGGTGGACCTTGAAAATGACTTCAGGTTTTCTCACTGCACAGAACATAGTCAAACACTGCTGCAGTTAAATGTTTTACCCTTTGGTCTCCCTGTGTGCTTTACAATAACAATCTGATATTTACTGCTGTGTTGCTGACAATTACCTGAAAGAGAATTTGGGGTGCTTCCCTGGGCTGGAAAAAGTTGAGCTACATCAGAAAGCAGGTCTAATTAAGCAAGTTTATTCTATATCTATAAAAGGCTAAGTTAACTTGCACATAGCATGACACATATAAAGCTCTCACTGGAGCCAATCGCACATGTGTGTTTCAATCTGTCATTGTTGATCATGAATTTAGTTGACACATCTATTATGGAGAACGGGTGAATAGCAATAGTAAAATATTTCTACTAATTAATTTCCTTTCAATGTGCATGAATTTGTGCACCAGGCTACTAGTAATTATATATAACAATATAATTGGTCCTTTATTTATTCTAATACATTAATTTTTCCATGGTTACACTCTACTTGTATGTGATATTGTTGATGTTTCTTGGTATAGCTAGACTCTAAAAATATTCCTGGTACTAAACCTTATATCTTCCCAAAGACATATAAATGCTATTATATATAGGGGTATACCTGACTGAAATGGTTGTCTCTATCTTATTTCTGGATTCAGAGATAAAGGGTGAATTAATATAAGCAAAAAGTACTATAACCTGTATGTAGCTTAATATTTCATAGAATTTTGATTATTTTCATAATTTAGTTTTCTACATGATCACCTGAAATAGGCAAAACCAACATTAGTATTATAAACCATCTTGCAGATATGAAACTAAGGCCTAGAAAGATTAAGAGGCTTGTTCTGGATCATATGGTTAATAAAGGTGTATGTGATAATTTAAAATATATGTAATATCTTCTGCAAAGAGTTATAGCTCATGAGCTTGCAATTTATATGAAATATTTAATTTAAAAAATGTTTTAGCCCTACTAAATAAAGATTTCTTTAAAAAGATGTTTTTCAGTATTAGTTTTTTTTTAATAATCTCTTTGAGCCCTTATATTTTTTAAATAATATCAAGCTGTAAAAGACTAGTTTAGGATGAAAGAAAGAACAGTTTGGAAATATGTGCCTTGTTTAGAACCAACTCAAAATAACTTCCTAAAACATAAAGGAAAGCCACAAATAAGTGTTTAATACCAACAAAGTTCTTATATGACATATTATGATTTTCACAGCTCTTTACTGGTAATTTGACATTATTTGCACATAAATTTTGTGGCATAAAAATATTATTCAACTATCATTTGTGAACAGTCACCATTCATGAAAATATATACTTTTTTGTTAGCATACCAATGAGTGGATCCATTTCAATGGGAAGATGATGGGCTTGATCCAAGGAGTACCCTGGAGCTCCTCTGAGGCCTACAGATTAAACAAAAAGAGAAAACTACCATTAAATTATCAGAAAAGAGGCATTTCATAATAAGCAGTATTTTATGATGATTATACAAAATATACATTTGCTTAAAGGTTCTTTGGTAAATTCTTGTGAGAATGATTAAGTCCCACCACATGTCTTTGTAGATAGTCTTTTAAAAAATCATTACAATAGAGACTGCTAGTTTCCACTTAGGATGTAGAATGTAGAAAGCTAGAAAGAGTGTTAATATCATAACAAAAAGCTGGATAAAATAGATTATCATAACATTTCTTGAAACCAAAAGAGAGCTAAGGTTGCTGGGCAACTAATGAGGCTGAAATCTAAGAAAAGGCCATGCCTGCAAGCAGCGATCTGTGTGAGAACAGGTTCACCTAGACACGGGCAGAGGGGAGATGCAGCTCCCACCCAAGTGGGTCTTCTTTCAATATAGGACAAGTCAACTAAAGGCATAAACCTGAGCCACACCTCAAATCTTAAACTCAGTAAAAACTTCCTTCAGAGGATTAATGTTTTAGGGCTTGATTAAGGTCATCAGTCATAATTTATTACATGTGATTATCTAAATATATAAAAAGCTAATATGTTAAGTGTCCATCCGACTGGTCTCTATGACACGCACTGACCAGCAGGGGGCAGATGCTTAACACAGGAGCTGCAGTGATGTGCACTGGCCATTTACAGAGAAACAGCACCATGGACCTGGAGCCCACAAAGCAACACTCAGGACACAGGCCCTGCCACCACCTGGAGTGACACCCCACCAAATCGCAGCCAAAGCTGCCAAGACCCCATGGCACAAAATGAGGCACACAGCCCAGCCCAGCCCAGCCCAGAAATGGTAGCTGTGGCCACCAGTTAATGATGTCATGTAGCAACACCCGGCTTCCTCTCCCTAGCAACTAGCCTCCTTGCAGTTTCTTCAGCCCAGCAACACGACTTGCTTTATAGCCAGGTGGAAACATTTCACACTGTAACCAAATGTCTGTGAAGCATTTTCCTGT
The DNA here is from genome assembly GCF_963259705.1 of Myotis daubentonii. Classification (NCBI taxonomy): domain Eukaryota; kingdom Metazoa; phylum Chordata; class Mammalia; order Chiroptera; family Vespertilionidae; genus Myotis; species Myotis daubentonii. Next base: position 120,258,737 of record NC_081841.1, read on the forward strand.
GCCTCATCTTATTTGATCCTCACAGAAGTCCTGGAATAGGTAGATAGGAGACTAGGTGGAATCCTATTTTCTTTTCATTAGCCAGAAAACAGAGATTTAGAAAGTTTAGAAACTTGACCCAACTGAAAAAAAGTAAGAAATGGTGAACCTTGAAAATGACTTCAGGTTTTCTCACTGTGCAGAATACAGTCAAAGACTGCTGCAGTTAAATATTTTACCCTTTGTTCTTCCTGTGTGCTCTACAATAATAATCTGCTTCATATTGATATTTACTGCTGTGTTGCTGACAATTACCTGAAAGAGAATTTGGGGTGCTTCACTGGGCTGGAAAAAGTTTAACTAAATCAGGAAGCAGGTCTAATTAAGCAAGTTTATTCTATATCTATAAAAAGGCTAAGTTGACTTGCGCATGTGGGATACATATAAAGCTCTTGCTGGCGCCAATCACACGTGTGTGTTTCAATCTGTCATTGTTGATTGTGAATTTGGTTGACACTTCTATTATAGAGAAAGGGTGAATAGTGATATTAAAATATTTCTTCTAATTAATTTTCTTTCAATGTGCACAAATCTGTGCACTGGGCCACTAGTATAACATATAATGTTTTGGAACAATTCTAAAGAAAAATTTAGTCCTTCATAATTTTCTCCCAATACAAAACATTTCTAGAGGCTAAGACTCCTGTAAATATTCATATACAGGACTGGGCAAAAGTAGGTTTACAGTTGTGAGTATGCGAGACACAGAGGTTATTCTTGTATTATTATTTATTATTGTACTAGAGGCCTGGTGCATGACATTCGTGCACTGGGGTTGTGGGGGTCCCTGAGCCCGACCTGTACCCTCTCCAATCTGGGAGCCCTCAGGGGAGCCCTCTCCAATCCAGGAGTTTCTGTCTGTCTTTGCAATCATATGAGTGAATTTTCTGAGACCCCAACTCAGTTTGGTTTGTTGCTCACAGAATAATAGAGGCATGTTTTTTTTTCTTTGCTTCATTGGTGGAGATTTCCTGGAAGTTTTAGGATATCATCCCTTTAATTTTTCCTAGACACTCTGATTTTACTTCTGTCTCTCACCTTTGCTTTCCCTCCATCCCCCACCAGAACAGTAACTTGTTTCAGGCTCACTTTGCTTTAGTGTCTAGGACAGCCGTGGGCAAACTATGGCCTGTGGGCTGGATCTGGCCCGTTTGAAATGAATAAAACTAAAAAAAAAAAAAAAAGACCGTACCCTTTTATGTAATGATGGTTACTTTGAATTTATATTAGTTCACACAAACACTCCATCCATGCTTTTGTTCCGGCCCTCTGGTCCAGTTTAAGAACCCATTGTGGCCCTCAAGTCAAAAAGTTTGCCCACCCCTGGTCTAGGAGATCCATCTGCCACCAAAACTATGATTCCCAGCATTCCTGGTGCTCCCCATGCTCTGGGCTTCCGCTTCCGGTGCTGGAGCTGCCACCAAAACTACTATTCCCAGAATTCCCAGTGTTCCCTGCAATCTTGGTTTTCCCTTCCTGCTCTGTCTCTGTCCCATGGCCTCCCACTCTGCCAAGTCCTCCAAGCCGACAGCTCTTCCTCTGTGCTCTCTGTCAGGCGGCTTGGGGAGCCAATTTCCCCAAGCTGCTCTACTCTCTGCCAGCTCTCCCACTCTGCTCTCTGCCCGGCTCCTGTGTATGCAAATTAACCTGCCATCTTCGCCAGGTTAATTTGCATACTTACTCCTGATTGGCTGGTGAGCGTAGCAGAGGGACAGTCAATTTACATGTTTCTCTTTTATTATATAGGATTATTTTCATATGAACGATTGTAAACCTACTTTTACCCAACCCTGTATATTTGAAGATGTTTGCTATACATTTCTGATTGAATGGAAGTAGTTCCACTTCATGTTGATAACATCACCAAAAACTGTAAAATAGGTACACTTAGAAGCTTTTAGGAGACTAAGCTATGGTATAAATGACTATTTTTCAGAGAAATACAGAAATAAATAGAATAGAAAGATTTCAGTTAATTCACCATGGCTCGTCCATTCAGTCCTGGAGACAGTGGGAATCCTGGAAATTCCAGGGAGATTGTAAGTGCTGAACTGGGCCAACTAAATAATTTGGTCACATCCACTTCTGTCCTGATTAAATAAGTATCAATATGTCTAGTTTTTATGACAGAATTATATCACTTCAAGATGAACTGGCTGGAACTTTCAGGAATAAGTTTGGAGAAAACACATGTGAAATTACCGAATAACTTAGATTTGTCTTTTGTCAAAGACTCTTAGCTTTACAAGGAGAAAGATGGTGTTTATCTTCTTCATTGCTGTATGCTCAGGACTATCTGACACACAGTGGCCATTCAAATATTTGCTAAAGAAATTAATGAGGTAAAAGAAAGAGGATTTGAAACCATTATTCAGAAAATGCGGATTCAAACTCACTTTTGTTTAATATGGGAAAACTGTTTTTTTCTGGGGGCAGTGGAAGGACCTGACTGATTTGAAGAACTGCTTCTATTTATCAGATATCTTGAATACTTGATCATCAGCTAAGCATTCTGTGAGCATCCTATGTAATATGCAAATTAACCCTCACTCCCTCACAAGATGGCTGTCTACAACCAGGCTGGCAGGGGGGTTAATGAGGGATGACCAAACGACTGAACAAGCAGGTTGCGTGGGGTAACCAGGCCAGTGGGGGGGGCATGAGGGGCGACCAGGCTGGCAGGGGGGCAGTTGGGGGCAATAAGGCCAGCAGGGAGGGCAGTTAGGGGTGACCAGGCAGGCAGGCAGATGAGGGATTAGGAGCCAGCGGTTCAGGATTGTGAGACCCGGAATTGGGCCTAAATCAGCAGTCGGACACCCCCCAAAGGGTCCCGGATTGGAAAGGGTGCAGGCTGGGCTGAGGGGACCCCCACCCTATGCACGAATTTTGTGCACTGGGACTGTAGTCAAAATATGACAGCAGCAGATAAGACAGACAAGGGTCATACAGTTAGGTCTGACAATTATTTACTCTGCTGCATTTTGGTGATAATTTGGCAGAGTAGCTTGCCTGCAGAAACACGTATCTTACCTTAATTGCAGTATTTAAGAACCATTTAGCAAGTGACTTTCTTAGGTGCACCTACCTACTGTGTTGTGCCATCGATTCACTGCAAACAGTCTGCTGCAGGTCACAGTCACCACAGCAGGGATAGTCAGGTGGGGCAGTGTGTTCGCTGCCACATGGGTTACTGGAGAATTTGATGGAAACTTCAGCACCATGATCACATCTTGTTGCATCTGATCTTTAAACATGAGTGGACTCTGTGGAAGGAAACACTGTTGAATAGAAAGGGAAGAGAGTGAAAGAAAACAGAAGGGATAACACAGTTAGTGAAAGTTCTAGGGAGCATGAGGTTAGCATGAGCACACAGAGAACAAAACAATGCTAATTTTGGTACTGTGAAGACAGCACAGAGAAAAGAGAGCAGGGACTCTGGTAGTCATTGATGGAGGACACCCAATTCTTAACAACCAGTCTCCATTTAAGTACCACCAGACTGCAATGTAAGAAGTTAGCTTATAGTTATGTGCACATGATGTAACATAAATATTCAATGCAATTAAAACATCCGGTTTGTGGGAAAATTATTCAAGTCAGTTACTGACACTGTTTACATGAAGTATAAAGTACATAGATTGATATCTTTATTTTTTACCAGGTTGACCTGGGGTCATGGCTACCGTCTATATAGTGAGAACTTAATAGACTCCATTGACAGAGCTTTATACACATTTCTACTGTGGCACTACTGACTGCTTATGGTCTGTGCCTCTTTTCCCCAATCTGTACTGTGAGCTTACTGAAGGCTAACCTGCTTTTAATTTTTAAATCTTTGTTTCTCAAACATCGAGCTTATGACTTGAGAGACAGTAGATACTATAAGTACTACTATTAAGTACTATAAAACACTATAAATGCTACTATATAAAAACACAAAATAGGGATCCTGGGAATAATCATTATTTAGTGCTCATCCATGTTTTGTAATTGCTATATATATGAATTCTCTGCTACATGAATTTAAAAAGCTTAAATTTTCTTTATAAATAGTTCCAAGCCAATTTAGTCTCTAACAATTTCCCCTAGGAAAGTAATGGAGTCTAACCAGGCATTAATCCAAGATAAATATTATTATTATTATTATTATTATTATTAAACAAAGAAAACTAACTCAGGAATAAACTCTTCTTCCAAAGCATTTCATAAAGTAAGGTGTTCAGATAGATCATCTTGGACAGTTTATTAAAAATGCTTCATCTCAAGGCTTGAGAATCCATATCTACACTTTGACTGGGTGTTTGTATGGGAAAGCACACTTGGTACAGACCTTTCTGCTCTGTCACACACAAGGACCCATTCAATCAGAAGAGTTCATTAGCAACTCATCAAGGGGATGAAACTAGTTGAGCCATTATAGAGAAAAAAAATGCTTTCAAACAAACATTTTATTTGTGTATTTCACTAGGAGTTTGTCTATTGACTCTTTGAAGGTATAGGGGATGTACTTATTTGCCTCTGTATTGGCAATGCTTACCATCATGTCTGACACACAGAAGGGGCTCAATACAAATTTGTTAAGTAACTGACAGAATAAATGAAAGGTGTAAAAATACTTCCATCACCACATAACAACTTAGAACTTTGTGTATGTCTATACATATTCCAGAGCTCTTTTTCCCAAATTAGGGTATTTGCTGTCTTGATAACTGTCTAAAAAACCTGGTAAGTTGTAATTCATTACATTTTTTTGCAAATACATTTTTATCTTCAAGCATTTTTTACTAGAGAAAAAATATTAAAACTCAGTTTTTAAAAAATCTAAATGTTTATCAGAAAATTTTTTATTTTCTTCAAATTAGATAAAGAAGGAAATGTTTACTATTTGCTAATAAGCTAAAAAAGGACTGCTTTGCTATTAAAATATTCACATTAAAATGAAAATAATATTATTTTTCCATTGCAAATGGAAAAGGAAAATTTAACTTAAATTAAATAACTAATGATGATTGATGACACCAGCTAATGTTTATTGAGAACTTATTGCATGCCAGGTGCTGGTCTAAGTGGCATACATATTGAGTAATGAAACTCTCAGGGATGATGAAATGTAAAGAGAAGTTAAATGTACCTTGCCTAAGTCACTCACTAGTTAGTGGCAGAGATGGTGTTTGACCCAACTATGGCTCTGGAGCCCTTGTTCTTAACCCCTCTGCTCGACTGCCTCTCTGTCATGACAATAATTACTTTTATATATCTTTTTTTAAAATGAACTACTGCCCTTATCTCACCTTGCCCAAAAAGATTAAATTGGACAATATGTTGTATTTATATGTTTTTCATACTAATGAATAAATTGAATCTAATTGTGGTGTGGGTGTACATAGACTGTATGTGTATGAATGAGTTTATGTTGAGGCAGAGAAGATGGCTATTTTTGTGAACCCCAAATTGAGCTAGCTTCAGCAGGACTTAAAGGTAAGAACTGCACTCTCTTCTCTGTTTCTCTCTAGAGTATCAGTAAATATCTAGGTAAAGCGTTAACCAATATATTGTGAAGTTTTAAAAACATTGCTAAAAATAACTTTTATTTGATCTATATCCAGCTACAAGAAAGAAAATTTCAACAAGCTGATATGTCTTACCAGGTGCATGGCAGAGCTCCGAGGCGGATGTGGCTCAATTAGTAACTGAGATGGTGTCTGTCCAAAGTTCTGTATCTGTGCCTCCATGGCCTGCAGGGGAAGGGGAGTGACTGTCATAATCAATAGGCATCAACTGGGGAGGTCAAGACACTCTGACAATGCAAGTGTATCCCAAGTCAGCCATGAAAGAAATCCAGAAAATTCACCGGGTGCTCTTCTCTCAGGGTGCAGAGTCATCCAAGTGTTAGTATTTTGTAGACAAGCTTTCATTTCCTTGCAGATGTGCTTCTGCTAACCAAGTCACTATTCTGACTTAGAAGCTGGGGTTAATTGTGAAAATGTTAACCTGTGAGAAAATGCATGCAGCTAATGACCAAAGAACACAAGAACCTGCTTAACACTAAATACAACACATATACCTCAATAAAGTCCTTTGTAAGAAGGAACATATGGAGGTCTCTAATGAAATAAGCTTCTGAAATCTTTATGGGAATAAATAAAATGAGACATAAAATCCACAGACAACACAAAATATAATTCAGAAAATCACATGTTCTAATAAACGGAGAAGGCAATCAGTAGAAATAACACTAAGACTTGTATAATGATTAAATGTAGCAAAACATTCACTACAAAAATATATTTTAGCATGCTATGCTGCTTTAGATGAATCCTGGAATATTATTTTAAGGTATAAATTTATTATTTTCAAAAAGTTTCTGAAATTCTAGAGAAAATTAACCCAAAGAGGAACCCATTATTTAAGCATTCTGAGCTATACAATATTTCATTATGGCCTATGTAGATGGAAATATTAATGAGGTTTTAAGGCTTCTAATGAATAAAAATAATTTTAGACCCCAAATTATCTAGACTGTATACTTTTATTGTATGTATGTCAAAGAGATAATCTTGAGAACTAGGTATATCTTCTATATGTAAATTCTACAGGCAAAATATTTCAATATATTAAGCTAGACTAATGGAAGTAATTTTCTAAAATACTATATGTAATTTAATTCAACAAGGAGAACCACATTATTTACTATGATCATTACTCTGTTACCATGCTAATTTCCACCCTAAAATGATATGCCATTTTGTTGCACATAAAAGTGAAATATGAAAATCATTGCTGAGTGCAGGTAAGTTGGTAGATGGCTCTCAACACAATATTGCCACTAATCATATCACTATCTACAATTCTCATTTATAAAGTACTTAAATTTAACAACCTGTCCTCTTAGGCTGCAATTCAAAAAAATTTTTTCAATAAAAGTGTGAATTTTCAAATTTACTAGCAATATTAACCATGACTACATCATTATCTGCCAGATTTTAGCATAAATGGGGCTTTGGTTCTTTTGCTTGCAGAGGCATTAGGATAAATTATTAAATCTCTTTAAGTGCTTCCCAATTTTAATGTATACATTTATTTGCATGGTGTCCACACATATGCAAAGTGTGACTATTTACCTTGATTGTACTCAAACGATAACAGCATATTTTATCTTCTCAAGGCAAGATTTATGATTATATAATGGGGAAGTAATCATTTCTGGCTAGGTTCACATTATTATTCACAAACTCTTGAGAATTATTGAAAAAAAGGAGTACTTTTATTGTTAAGCTGTCCTGATTAGAAAATGTCCAATACTTAGCTCAATGTATAATGAAGAGCTCAAGTCTCTCTAACAATAGATATTATTGCTTGTGTTTTTATTCTTCCAGAAAGAGGACCAGGGTGGGACTAGGGAGACAGGGATAAAATTAAACATTTAAATCTCTGGATCAGTGCCTTGAACTTAGCAGGTTCTTAGCAACTTAAATGTTCCTAAAAGGAAGGAATCAACAAACATGATTTTGCTTGACTTTAATGTTTTTCTGAAAGGAAAGGATTAAAATTATACTAGAAAATAGTATGAAACTGATTTAATTTCCAGAAATCTTCCAAATAGCTCTCTTCAGTGGGTCCTGTCTGATCCTTTTTGGACTGAGGTAGAAGACACATATATATATATGTCTTAAATGAATCTCAAATGGCATCAGGATAAATTTTAAGTTGTGATCAATCTCACCTTTTTATTAAGCAATCTATTCCTACATTGAACGTTTATTTCATATTAGGCTAAACTGAATCCCTCTTCCTTGTGATCTAAAGGTTCTGATTCTAATAACCTTTTAGCTATCTTGTAATTCTGCCTTCTAATAATTCTTTATCCTCTAATTAAAAAATGTATAAGTCTTGCCCTGGACAGGTGGTTCAGTTCGCTGGAGCATTGTCCTATCCATCAAAAAGTTGCGAGTTCAATTCCTGGTCAGAGCACATACCCAGGTTGCTGGCTGGATACCTGGTTGGGGCAAACAATCTCTCTCTCTCTCGCTCTTTCTCCCCCCTTCCTCTTTCACTAAAATAAATAAAAGCATAACCTTAGGTGAGGATTAAAAAAATACAAGTCTTTCCAATCTTGAAAGAGCATACTGTTTCTCCTAAGTTCTGTCTCTTGTCATTACCAACATGTATGTATGGGAAGTGAGCACCTACTTACTTTCTTCACCTGCTCCCCCATAATGTGTTTGCTATGTTCCCCCACTTTTAAAATGCCATCAATGTCTTCTTTATTGTCAAGAAGGAAGAGTGCACAAGGATGTGCAACCAATGGAGCATAGCCCTGGAGCAGTTATTCTAACTATTCCCTGATGGAGGGGAAGACGCCTCCCTTCAGGAGGATCTTAGGCAGGGTTCTACCTCCTTCCCAGACTTTCTAAATCAGCGGTTCTCAACGTGTGGGTCCTGATCGCTTTGGGGATCGAACGACCCTTTCACAGGGGTCACCTAAGACCATCAGAAAACACATATATAATTACATATTGTTTTTGTGATTAATCACTATGCTTTAATTATGTTCAATTTGTAACAATGAAAATACATCCTGCATATCAGATATTCACATTATGATTCATGACAGTAGCAAAATTACAGTTATGAAGTAGCAATGAAAATAATTTTATGGTTGGGGGTCACCACAACATGAGGAACTGTATTAAAGGGTCGCAGCATTAGGAAGGTTGAGACCCACTGCTGTAAATCATAATGAATGTCCTTCATATTCTCACAGCACCCCTCTCTATTGTGGAGTTCAACACAATTCTTCACATGACTGTTTGGTCTGAATCACTGCAGATCAGGACTATGATTTAGTCCTACAGAGTCCAAAAGTATTTGCTAAATTTAGAAGTGGGGCAATGGTGGGATATTTGTGCAAAATCTGAAAGGTTGCCTAGAAGAAGGAAAGCACAGTAGTAGAGAAAATTTCAGAGTTCTTTACCTTTTACAATTCAGTACTGCAAAAACAATTGACAAAGATTTGTTAAGTTGTTACTCTATGCCAATGGATACAAAATCAGATACCAGACTACTTCAGGAAGGTTTCAACCTCTAAGGTCATAAGATGAGTTAACAAATCAAGGCGTGTGGCAGGTAGAAGGACCATGGTGGAGGCCAGCTCAGAGTTCCAGGGAGCAGAGGGGAGTGAATGTATATCAGACTCAGAGTAAAAGTAGGAGTTAGGGACAGTAAGGCTATTAGAAGAAAGACTTTCAGAAAAAGGGCATAAATAGGTCTGAAGGTTGAGTAGGAATTAGCTAGTCCACAGCATTAAATATCAAATATTTTTTGCAATGTAGAATTTTTTCATTAATAATTTCCAAATATATTAAAACACCTTCAAATGACTTCTTAATGATAATTAAGTAGGCAGAAAAGCAAAGAAAAATGTGAACTAAGTTATGCATAGGGGAACAAATTAAGTGAATTCGAACAGTGTAATTTTCAGATTTCATAGTAATGTATGACGTAGGACTTTTATCCAGCTCTTTGTTTTCTCACTTATTTTTCACAAGCTCTCTCTAGTCATCTTCCACTGTGTATGGCTGCGTCATCTATGCCCTGAACAACACTGTCTAGTTAGGGGACAAATGAGGGATAAAATCTACCTCAATTGCCAGAAAAAGTAGCACCTTTTGTAATTCATCCCCCTAAGAGGGTGTCTTTTTTATTTGCATGAGGAGCCATATGTGCTGCACATAGCTGTGACATGTGCCTTATTCCTTTACCTGCTCCATGTCTTGTTTAATTGCTTTTTTTTCCTTCTTGACTTCCCTCCCAAGAAAATCCTGTCTCCTTTATGAATAAAGAATACATAGCTGGGATTAAATCTTCAGAAGAGGAAAAATATATGCGGTGGGGTATAAATACTATATGTGTGCCTATTAATATGAAAGACCTCACAGCCAAGGTAACAATAAATGCAGTGACAGTAAGTCAAAGTTCAGAACAATCTTCAAATACATTAAAAAATTTCTAAAAGAAAAAAAATTACTTTTTAAGTGAATGCGTGTGCATTTCCCCTCTCATTGTATTTACTAGTAGATAAAAACTTTGGTTAATCTTGTCTTTTCCACAATGCAGCTAAATTTAACCACATACATTTTTCTCCTGTAGAAACTTTACAACTTTTAATCTTTTTTATAGATGTGATTTAGTATTATCTTTCAGATGAAGTGCCATCATGTCTAAGTGCCATGAGAGAGGCAGTGTGAGGAAGCTAATAAGGTAGCTGTCAAGTGACCAGTTTTATCTATTTTTCTTGGTGTGTGCAATTTTTTAAATTGTTTTCCAGAAAAGTCAGCATTTTATGAAGTACTTCAGATTATGCTACTCACAATACAAAATTTCAGACTATGTCCACATCGCTAGTCAATTATTAACAACTAGAAGCCCGGTGCATGAACTTGTGCACTGGTTGGGTCCCTCAGACTGGTCTGCGTCCTCTTGCAATCTGGGACCCATCGCAGGATGCAAGTTTCAGCCTCAGGGATCAGGGCAAAACTGGAAGTCCGACATTCCCTGAGGGATGTAGTAGTGCGCTAAGTGGCAGGTGGCTGGGGAGGAGGCTGGCCCAGGCATCGCACTGCTCCCGCTCATCCTGCCCCCTCTATGCCTGCCACTTAGTAGCCCTGCCATGGAGGTGGGAGAGGCTTGCACAACCGCAGCTGTGCTTGCCAGCTGTGAACCTGGTGTCAGGTGCCCGTCAGTCAGCTGAATGATGCTCCCACTGTAGGAGAGCACTGACCACCAGGGGGCAGCTTCTGCATTGAGCTTCGGCCCCCCTGGTGGTCAGTGTGCATCATTGTGACTGGTTGACTGGTTATTCGGTCATTTGGGTGCTTAGGCTTTTATATACACAGATTTTCAGAAAATTCAAGAAAAAATTAGTAAAAGTGATTGCTTGGGAGCACAGAAAAAGAATTTCAAAAAATTTCCTCAGTATTATGTTATCTCACTGTACAGTTCTTACTCAGACTCATAGACAGAGAGTAGGCAGACAGCTCTGATGGGGGTGGGGGTTGGGGGTGGTGGGGGATTGAGAAAAACAGAAAAAAAGAGAGAGAACTCATAGGCATGGACAGCAGTGTGGTGATTGCAGGGTGGAAGAGGGTGGATGGAGGTGGAAGAGGGCATAGGGGGGATAAATGGTGATGGAAAAAATAAAATAAAATTTTTATTAAAACAGAATTTTATGTTACTGCTTCAAAGTAGATACTATTCTTTGTACCAAAAAAAGCCCCATAAAACTTTGACATAAAACTAAAAATATATGTGATTTATATCATCTTTCTGTCCTATCTCCGAGTCTACCAATTCTATACCAAATAGAAAAACAAAAACAAAAACAATGGGATTTTGAGAAGTCTGCAAGATTAAAGAAAAGATTACTCAATGGCAGACTATATTTTAATTCAAACTTTGCTTCTGGTGTATTGTTGTAATAAAACAAGATCATATAAAGCATTACTTTTTAATTCTGGAAAAACAGGACCAAAATAAATCAAACAAATAATGTCTTCAGTTTGTTAGTTCTTGCTTTATAGACATTAAACTATATAAAAAATTAAAATTTATATCCAATTGCTTTTAATTTTTCATAGATACTACAAAATAGAAGAACAAACATGGTTCCTTTGTTTTAATAATCAGCTGCATTAAGCTTAAATCTACACTATACCAGCAAAGTTATTAGAATATTTAAGCAAATATTTGGTAAGTCAATTAAAAAGAACCACATTTGTTTTAACTATCAGACTGTGCTAGAAAATATGAAGGAGTAGAGTCTGATTTGTTCATTTACCTGCCCCAGTGCTTGCTTTTATTCTTTTAGTATAAACATAAAAAAATGAAGAGGAGACTTAATCTTCCTGCTACTTTCTATTTCCTCTTTGCAATGATGATTTGTAATGATGATATTACATAATTGACTTAACAAATAATAAATGTGGAAAAAACAAGCATTCCTACCCATTGGATATAAAATGCTCTATCCGGAACATTTTTCTTCAAATTAGGTCAATGCCATTGGTGGCAAGGTCACTCAATTTTTCAGCAGGTCTTTGAATAATATTGTTTCATTAAATGTTGTTACTTTATAATATTGATAAGATGCTGTATGAACTTAACTTTCATTTATATCAATTTGCCTACAGTAGAAAGTGCTTCATTTAAAGTAGCAGAATCTACTGAAGATGTTAACTGAGGACTTACTGTATAACTCAGGTAGGAAAAGTGCAGGTATTTTTTTTTCTTTTTTGTTGATCCTCACCTGAGGATATTTTTTCCATTGCTTTTTAGAGGGAGTGGAAGGGAGGGAGGGAGAGTGGGAAGGGAGGGAATGAGAGAGAGAGAGAGAGAGAGAGAGAGAGAGAGAGAGATCCATGTGAGATTTAAGATATATTGACTGGTTGCCTCCCATATATGCTCCAACAGGGATGGGGTGGGGAGTAGGGAGTGAACCCGCAATCCAGGTACATGACCTTGACTAGGAATCAACTCATGACCCTTTGGCGTGTGGGCTGATGCTCTAACCACTGAAACACCAGGCATGGCAAAAGCGCATGTATTTTAATGTAATAGGTAGTGGCTGTCCTACTCTGGATGCTTTAAATAACTCTGCTCATCCTAGAGTAGTGACTTACTCAGGGGAAACATAGAGGTTAGCTGGACCATTTCCTTGCTTCTGGAGAACTAGCCTCCAGGCACTGCATCCCTGGTGCTTCTTGCTCTCTGGCTTCCCACTGCATTCAGCCAATGAAAGCTCAGGACAGGAGCTAGGAAGGTGAGGTATTTATTATATGGTCCCTGCTGACAATTTGGCAGCAGCTGGGATGCATTCCTCTACCTGAGGTCACAATTCCTGTTGAGTGACCACTTTCCCAAGGCTACTTCTCTTTCCAGTTTCTGGTAATGGCTCCCTCCCTTCCCTTGTAAACTCAGGACTAGGGATGAATATCCTTGGGTGATTCAGCTTCTTTTGTTCATCCACTTTATCCTGCCCATATCTCTGTGAATAAGACCATTATTAAACTCTCTTTGTTATCCTTTGAAAAATGTTTAAATTGCGGTAAATATACATAGCAAAATTTACCCATCTTAACCAGAAGGGAGTGCCAAAAAATATGCAAAGTGATGAACAGCAAGGACCTACAACCAAAATTATTCTACCCAGCAAAGCTATCATTTAGAACTGAAGGTCAGATAAAGAGCTTCACAGACAAGAAAAAGCTTAAGGAGTTCATCACCACCAAGCCAGTATTACATGAAAATGTTGAAAGGTATTCTTTAAGGAGAAGAAGGAGAAGGAGAAAGAGAAGGAGGAGGAGGAGGAGGAGTAGGAGGAGGAGGAGGAGGAGAAGGAGGAGGAGGAGAAGGAGGAGGAGGAGAAGGAGGAGGAGAAGAAGGAGGAGGAGGAGAAGGAGGAGAAGCAGGAGGAGGAGGAAGAGAAGGAGGAGGAGGAGAAGGAGGAGGAGGAGAAGGAGGAGAAGGAGAAGAAGGAGGAGGAGAAGGAGGAGAAGCAGGAGGAGGAGGAGGAGGAGGAGGAGGAGGAGGAGGAGGAGGAGGAGAAGGAGGAGGAGGAGGAGGAGAAGAAGAAATGAATAAGAATAAGAATAAGAATAAGAATAAGAATGAGAAGGAGGGGTACAAAACATGAACAATAAAATGGCAACAAATATATATCTATCAACAATTGAATCTAAAAATCAAAACAAATGAGCAAGGAATCTAATGAACAAAATAAACTGATGAATAAAATAAAACCAGAGTCATGGAAATGTGGAACAGACTGATGAATCTCATAGGGAAGGGGGATGGAGAGGAGCGGGGGGGTGGGAAGATATTAACCAGAGATACTAATTAATATGCATATATGCATTACCTATGAACACAGACAATAGGATGGTAAAGGCTGGGGGCAGGGCAGGAACCTGGTGGAGGGGGCAATGGGGGGGGAAATGGTGGTACATCTTAATACTCTCAACAATACCAATTTAAAAAATGCAGGGATTATATTTTTATTTGTTTTTTAATTTATTAATTATTTTAGATTAGTAAAACTCGTAATTATAAGAAGACAATTAAGATAGTTTTAAGAAACGTTTATCAGATGTTCTGTTGATCATTTCTTAATCATGTCTCAGAATACTTGGCCAGAAGAAACCTGAAGATCCCTCTTATGAAGACAGTTAGGCATCATGACACTTGTAAATGGACAACATTGTGTTACACCCCCCTCAAGTGCTCCCAAAGGGTGGTGTTGATATCCCTTGTCATATCAAATAAAGAAGTCAGAAGTAGGGAAAGAAAAAAAAACAAAGGATAACAAATTCATAGAATGCATAACCAATGCTTGTAGAGGCCATCAGTGTTGTCACTATGAAAACCCTCTCAGTGGTTCTCAACCTTCCTAATGCCGCGACCCTTTAATACAGTTCCTTATGTTGTGGTGACCCCCAACCATAAAATTATTTTTGTTGCTACTTCATAACTGTAATTTTGCTACTATTATGAATCGTAATGTAAATATCTGATATGCAGGATGTATTTTCATTGTTCATGACCCATAGGTTGAGAACCGCTGAATCATCGGGAAGAGAAGTGGGTTATTTTTCTTCCTTATACATTTTATTAATTCACCTTCTAGGAAAGCAAGCATTAGAGCTGTTTTAGTTAAAGACACATCTTTCAGGTTTGTTCCTGACAGACCTATCCTATCACGTCAGTTCTCTGTAGTAGCAAGGAATATTTCAGCAAGAAAATAAAGTGAAAACTGAAGTGAACCATGGGCATAGTTTCACTATAGCACATCCACAGGTATGCATAATTATTCCTGTGAGGAAAACAAAAATTGAAAATCAAAAAAATATATAATCTAAGAAGACCAAGAAATATTAGTAACAGATAATTAGACTAAAAACACCACATTTTTATGACTACTGGTAATATTAAATGTACTTAATGTTTCAGTATTTCCAGCATAAATGTGTATGTATTTATAAATAGATTGCATATCTGTTCTAAAAGTTTGAGAGCAAATTAGCCTTTTATGGTAGGCTTATATGTGTATACTTCACAATGTCAAAAAGAAGTCATGTAAATAATTTTCCAGTATGGCATTATCAACTGTAGATATTTTGATATAGAGATATAAATTATTATTATTATTCTTTAATTCTTTGTTTAAAGTATTACATATGTCTCCTTTTTCCTCCATTGACCTCTCCCTGGCCACCCCAACCCCCATCACATGCCCTAACCCCCCTAGTGTCTGTGTCCATTGGTTATGCTTATATGCATGCATACAAGTCCTTTGGTTGATCTCTTACCACTCCCCACCCCCCACCCCCGCCTTTCCTCTGAGGTTTGATGGTCTGTTCCATGTTTCCCTGTCTCTGGATCTGTTTTTGTTCATCAGTTTATGTTGTTCATTATATTCCATAAATGAGTGAGATCATGTGATATTTATCTTTCTCTGGCTGACTTATTTCGCTTAGCATAATGCTCTCTATTACCATCCATGCTGTTGCAAATGGTAAGAGTTCCTTCTTTTTTACAGCAGTGTAGTATCCCATTGTGTAGAGGTACCACAGTTTTCTAATCCACTCATCTGCTGATGGGCACTTAGGCTGTTTCCAAATCTTAGCTATGGTAAATTGTGCTGCTATGAACCTATATATCCTTTCTGATTGGTGTTTCTGATTTCTTGGGATATATTCCTAGTAGTGGGATCACTGGGTCAAATGGGAGTTCCATTTTTAATTTTTTGAGGAAACTCCATATTGTTTTCCACAGTGGCTGCACCAGTCTGCATTCCCACCAGCAGTGCACAGGGGTTCCTTTTTCTCCACATCCTGGCCACCCCTTGTCATTTATCGATTTGTTGATGATAGCCATTCTAACAGGTGTGAGATGATACCTCATTGTCATTTTGATTTTCATCTCTCGGATGATTAGTGAGTTTGAGCATGTTTTCATATATCTCTTGGCCTTCTGTATGTCCACTTTAGAAAAGTGTCTATTTAGGTGTTTTGCCCATTTTTTACTGGATTGTTTATCTTTCTTTTGTTAAAAATGTATGAGTTCCCTATTTTATTATTATTATTTAATACGTTTTTATTGATTTTTAGAGGTAGAGGAAGGGAAAAGGATAGAGAGATAGAAACATTGATGAGAGAGAAACATCATCCATCAGCTGCCTCCTGCATGCCCCCTATTGGGATCAAGCCTACAACCTGGGCATATGCCCTGACCAGGAATCAAACCAATGTCCTCTTGGTGCATGGGTTGATGCTCAACCACTGAGTCACACCAGCAAGGCAAATCTGGAGATTATTATTCTAAGTGAAATAAGCCAGTCAGAGAAAGACAAATACAGTGGGGCCTTGACTTACGGGTTTAATTTGTTCCGTGACGGAGCTCGTAACTCAAATTACTCGTATGTCAAATAATGAAGTGAACGAGTGAGACACGTGATGCTGGGCTGATGTTGTGGCGTTCACTGTGATGTTCGCTGCACCAACTAGCGGTGGGGTATCTGAAGCTGGCTCATAACCCGAATTTTAGCTCACAACTCAAAGCAAAAAATCAGCCGAGAGACGGCTTGTTTCTTGAAAAACTTGTTAGTCGGGACACTCGTAAGCCAAGGCCCCACTGTACCACATGATCTCACTTATATGTGGGATCCAATGGACAAAATAAACTAACAAAATAGATCCAGAGGCATAGATGTATGGAACAGACTGACAGATGTCAGAGGGGAGGAGAGTGGGGCGGACTAGATGAAAGAAGGTGAAGAGATTAGACAAAGAACACATATGCATATCCTTTTTGCTTATAAAGTCCAGATGCAGGGATACTGGATGGAAGTGGGCAAAGTGGGGAAGAAAATGGGGGACATCTGTAATAGTGTCAACAATTAAAACCCATAAATAGAATTAAATCTAGAGGTAGGAGTCAGTTATTTTTCATTATGGTATTTTTACCTTTAAATAAATAAATCTCCATCATGAAACATTTTAACAACAAATTTAACATATCTTGTTATATCCTTGATAATTTATTTCATGGCTTAATTTTTTTCTGCACTGTTTTGTTTTATATAGGAAAAGACTAAGACCAACAAGTTTACATTAATAATAGTAACTAAGATATTAAGAATAATTTAATACAGCTTAATAAAATGAAAATACATATTAGGTACCCCTTAAACTTTTAAGAATCACTTTGGAAGTAAGAAGAATATCATCCTGGAAACAAATAAGCATTAGTAAATATTCTGTTATTTTTATATTCCTAGAAAATAATGGGACTAAAGAAAACTTGACTTGAGAATCAGGAGAATTCACTTAAATGTGCTCTCTGGCTGCATAGCTGAGTGTTGGAAAAATCATTTAATAAGAGCTTTAGGCTAGGTTAATGTTTTTGTTTGTTTGTTTGTTTTTTACTGGGAATGTATATAAAATGCCTGGGGAGATTTTATTTCCCTCAAAATAAACCTGCTTGATCCTTTTCCCTAGATATTCCAAGATGTCCATGGGATGGGGAAGGGGACAGTGTATTAGATGTGATGAGATGGATATGGCATTTGAAAATAGTTGAGGGGTAAGAGTGGGGGTATAGATGAAATAAGATTTATTTTTAAAATTGGGTGATAGGTACATAGGGATTCAATACACCATTCTCTCTACTTTTGCAGGGAAATAAAGTTTACTAGGCCATTCTAACACACTTCAATACTTCTTTAGCTTTACTATTTCAAACAAGTCAGCTAGGATCTCCTTAAATGCATGTCCTAATTCAGTAGGTTGGGGGTGCCTGAGAGTCTGAAGTTCAAACAAGTTCCCAGGTGATGCTGATATTGGTGGTTTCTGGACCACATTTGAGTAGCAAGAAGGTAGAAAACTGTGGGACCAGATAATTACTAACTTAAGCAGACCACAAGATGGAGTTTTTCAGCCATCATTTGGTAGGTAAAAATATAAATAAAATCACATAATTTTTTTATTAATATGTAAAAATGGATAAAAAATTAATTATAATATTTAAAGTATGTACTTAGCCAGTTGTGCTCATCTATGAAAAAAAGCATCTAATTTATGATGTAAGCCAAGACTTTACAATTAAAATAATTTCTAATATCCAACAGCTGTAGTGTTTATGTATTAAGAAGAGCTTTGCACCAGAACTGTTCTGTCATGTTTCTGTCCAGAGGCTATCATGAAAGAGATTATTATCAATTACTGCTTTACAAGTATAAAATACATTAAGCCACCCTATTTTTCTCAACCAGAGATCCGAAGCTATCAAAGAATGTCAATTTTAAATATGACATAGAGAAGAAAATTATGTTACTGTGACCTCTAATTTCTTGACATCTTAATACCATAATTGCTGTGATTAGTGCTGCTTCATGATTTCACCTGTCAAGAAAGAATCAATAACCTTAAGCTATTTATCAAATTTTAGCTCTAACTTCAAAGCTCAAAATGTGGGATTTCTTTTTTTACAAAAGGGACATTCACATATCAGATATTTCTCTTTTAAACCAGTGTTTAATTTAAGGAATTAAAAGAAACATCTTCCTTAGGCTAGTTGGAGTTTGATGGAGGTTAATTGTAATGGGCTTCCTTTGGTTTTATTTATGTGAAAAGTAGTCATCTTATCATTTAAAAAATACTAAGATAAATATTATCAAATAAAGATAATGCACTTAGCTTAATACAAGGGTTAACATTTTGGCCACTGCTTTTTTTCTAAGAACTTAGGTAGGTATCAACTCTCTCAAGTCATAACAGCACAGTGCAGACCTCCAGGAAGTCAACACTGATTTTTTTAAAGAGGTGTTGTGCCTCCTAAAGGCCTCCTCACAAGAGGACTGTGCATGTAAAGGAGCACAGATGACCACCAAATAGTGACTATGCTATGCTTCATTCTACTTCTCTACAGCTCTTTCTTCTGACAGGAGATGTAAGTGCTTTAATGTTGGGAAACGTATTCTCTGTATTATCCCTCCTTTATAAAGAGAGCAACTGAGGTGGAGTGAGATTAATTACTTGGTCACATTAAATAGCTCAATGATTCAGCTGATTTATCCTCTGTTGCTGGTTCTTAAATGTAAGCGCAGAACTTCTGTTGTGGGAATATGTTAGGTTAGTGGTAGAGAAGATAAGGGTAGGGAGTGAGGAGAGAGAAAATTAACTCATATCCATAAAATAATTTAATCTGTTGACACATTTAATCTGCTGAGTTGACACAGGTCCTAGGGTCAG
The DNA here is from genome assembly GCF_963259705.1 of Myotis daubentonii. Lineage (NCBI taxonomy): Eukaryota > Metazoa > Chordata > Mammalia > Chiroptera > Vespertilionidae > Myotis > Myotis daubentonii. The sequence continues at coordinate 120,278,080 of NC_081841.1, forward strand.
GGCAAACATCTCTGCTGGTGTGTGCTTGGGCCTATGCTGGCTGGAGAAGGAAGTAACTTGTGTTCCAGGTATATGCTTCCTCACCTAGTATTCTGAAAATAAGAGTTATTGGGTCTGGGAGGCAAGTATGGAGCCTAGGGAAGGAGGACACATATCACAGAATGATTCTCAGGGTTTCTCTAATGGAACCTCAGTATTCAGCAGTAATTTGCTAGAGGAGAGAGTCCTGAACTAAAGTACCTTAGCACTCAACAAGTCTGCATCACTTCGAGGCCACAGTATGCTACATATTGTTTGATGATCTATAAGAAAAACCCTGTGATTGAACCATTTCCCCCAAAAGAAAAATTTTATATTATATATTTTCATCTAATGACTCAGTAGGAAGTTCTACAGTTTGACAATTAAGACCTATATGTTGTTTCTTTCACTGTCCAAAGCAATGGTGTGGTATTTTGCAGAAGCAGGAATGTTTTTAAGGATTCAAATAATAAACACTACATCCATGTAAAGAAAGTCTCAATTCTGATTCCATTTTCTCTTTATTCTCTCATTAATCAATTTCTCCTCTCATTTAAATATAAAAAAATCTTCTATTTTTTGTCAATTTTAATGTGCCTTGCACTTTCATTACATGCAATAAGCTTAAAATATTTGTATTTGTCCCAGAGGATTACTTTGCAACTTTCTTTATAAGAACAGAACTTTATAATGGATAAAGTATATAATAAAATATTCAGGAGCAAAAATGTCTACAATATTTAAAAGTAAAAACAGTAATTTGAAGTTGGTCTTGGAATAAAGTAAGACACTATTTCAATAATTTTCTTTTTTTATAATTCTACTAGAGGCCCATTGCATGAAGAGATTTGTGCAATAGGCTTTCCCTTCCCTGGCTGGCAGCACCGGTTTTCCTCCAGCACCTGGGACCCAGGCCTTCGCTGCTCTGGCCAGAGCCTTCAGTCTTCACTCTGCTGCTTCATGCCTACATATGCAAATTAACCATCATCTTTGTTGGGTTAATTTGCATACTCTCTTGATTGGCTGGTAAGCATAGCGGAGGGACAGTCAATTTACGTTTGTCTATTATTTGGTAAGAAGGTATTGGTTTTAAAAGGAGAATGTAGTTTGTAAGGAGTTTATAGAACTGAGTGTGTTAAGCAAAGGTGTATTTTTAAGAGAATAATTAAGCTCAGTTAGAATTATCTCCTACAAATTAATCTTATTATAGTTGAAGACAACTGAGGAGATACTAAATCAGGTGAGTGTAATGTTTTGTAGAGAATATCCCTATTTCACCAACTAATTTCATTATATCTGACTTCTCTCTCATTCATTTATTATCTGTCTCTATCTTTTACTCCTAGCTTCAGGCAATAATTCTACTTCTTTGTGTACACAATATGCTATAATATTGCACTTATTACCATGCTTGTAATGTGTTTTCTGAATATTAGCCGTAAGGGTCCAATGATCAATGATCATGAGGCATGTCCCTTCTCTATCCTCTTCTTGGCTTGAAGCCATACAAATAAAGTCATCTTGTTTTTATAGAAGTATGTAAGAAATAACTTTATGGATGCAAGTTCTTCTTGTAGGGCTTTACTTTTCCAAATCTACAAGTTTTCCACATCTAAAATTAAAAATTAAAAAGCATTTTGCTGAATGAAATGTAGAAATGATTGTTTGTTTTGCATAAAGCAGATGGTAGAAGGAAGACTGGTATAGAGCTTCCTTGCAGTGACACTTATGTAGCAGCTGTTGCATGTTCATTCTTTTCACCTATCTTAAATCATGTTATGCAATGTGGAAGTGATTTACATATTTTATCTGAATATTTTCACTAAAAATACTTATACAAATACTATAACACAGCAATTTTCAACCTGTGTGCCACAAGAATTTTTTAAACATGCAATACCTATTTAGTCAGGGGCACTGACCTCTTTTCCCTTGGATTATCAAATAAAAAAATGACAACAGCCAACACAACAATAACCAGTGTCAACGAATCAAAATTATACCAATTTTTTGTCAGATCATCAAAAATTATATTTTTGGTATGCTGCAGAATTTTAGTAATTGGTTCATGTGTGCCATGAAATGAAAAAGGTTGATAATTGCTGCTTTAGTATATAATTCCCAACTGTTCACTATAAAATTTTAGGGTGAGAACATATGGGAATAAAATTCTATAGTCTCATCTATTTCATTGATGTATTTTTTGAGTATTCTATCTAGAAATTTGTCACTTTGCTTTTATTAAAAAACACACTGGCAGATTATTTTTATGTGAACTACTATGTATCTATATATATACAACCCTAATAGCAAATAGGCTGAACGGCAGAACAACCGAACAACCAAACAACCGGTTGCTATGATGTGCACTGACCACCAGGGGGAGCGTGTGGATCGTGGCGGGCATTGGCCATGGTGGGATGGTGGAGCAGGTGAGTGGGGGCGCCAGACCAAGGCAGGGTGCCAGTCACTGTCATCAGGGCAAGTCTCTGGTGGTTACTGAAAATTCTTTGCTCCCATGCATCACGGTCCCCCCCCAACCCCCCCACCCCGAGTGCTCACACCTGCTGCTGGCACCAGCCCCACTCATACCCACTGCCAGCACCAGAGCCACTGCTTGCACCCCCAATCACAGCACTGTCAGTGGGTGCGAGCAGCGGCTGCTGGCCCCGATCACCCCTCAAGACTTCTCTACCTCCCTCTGCTCCTGAGGGATGATCAGGGCACCAGCTACCACTTGCACCCGCTGACAGTGCCGGTCCTGCTCGCACCCACTGTTGGTGCTGGCTCCAATTGCTCCGCGCCATCAGGGGTGCAAGCAGGACTGGCGCCATCAGCGTGTGGGAGTGGCGGCGGTGGGAGCAGGGATGCAGGCAGAGAGGGGACCTAGGGCATGGAGGATGGGCTGAGACCTGCTCCTGTGCCCACCACAGCCTCACAGCCCAGAGTTCCTTTCAAGGTACATGAATTTATGCACTGTGATCCTAGTATTTAAATATTCAACTAGGTTACATTAATTACACACATAAGTCATTAAGCATTTTAATGAAGATGCTGAAGTAAAATGAAATAAGTGTATTTGAGTTCATTATATATGTCTGCAATTTATATAGGAACAACATGCAGATATCATTACTTAGTTTTGATATATAACATTCATTTTTCCACATTTGTCAAGGATTGAAATTTATATTTTGTGAAAATTTATGTTAAAAGGAAACTTATACAGAAAGAGCTGCAAAGTCACATGTGTGTTTGAGGAATGACAGATTTCTTTTTTAATTATGGGACTGAACACCTACCTCCCTGAGCACAGGGTCAGTGATGCTATCCAGGTTCATAGAGCCTTCGTACGTCAAGTAGTGAAAAACATTCAGAGCACGAACTGCTTCAGGTCCTCGCTGTTTGTAGCCAAATATAAGATCAATCCACTGATGGAGTTGGCAAGAAACAAATTCACTTTCCAAGGCCTGAAATTAGTCAAGGAAAGAAAATGAGAGTCCGTAAAAACTTAGCTCTCTTTTTTTCTTACTTTGAGATATTCTATAGAAATAAGCAGGACATGGTCTTTACACTCCTATATTTTATCTATATTTGATCTTTTGCTCCTAGAAATGGCAAAATACAACCTCTAATAAAACATAAACGTAAATGAAAATTTTTTTCTTAAATGCTTAACTTTCTCTTCATTCCATTACCTATACAATATAAATTTTAATATTAAATACATTTCTTACAAAGTCATGTTCATGTTTAAAGATAAGTTGAAATGCCTATTTTAATGCTATTTTACAATGATTTTATTCCTAATTTTGAAACATTAGTTTGAAACACAACAGTTTTATTAGAAACTTTGATATACACATATTTTTCTGCCTGAATATGCAAACTTACCTCTACAAAATTGAACTCTAAAAAAAGGGAATGCCTTCCTTCTGCCACAATTAATTCTGTTATTATACAGTTTTGGAATCACTTGGCAATTTTAGATGTTTGCTAGCTGATGAGAAATTGCTGAAAGTTAATGAGCTCATAAAGCAGCAGTTCTCAACCTGTGGGTCGCCACCCCTTTGGCAATAGAACGACCCTTTCACAGGGGTCGCGTCGCCTAAGACCATCCTGCATATCAGATATTTATATTACGATTCATAACAGTAGCAACATTACAGTTATGAAGTAGCAACAAAAATAATTTTATGGTTGGGTCACAACATGAGGAACTGTATTTAAAGGGCCAGAAGGTTGAGAACCACTGTCATAAAGAGTCAGGAAAAAAATGTTTTTTCTTTTCCTAAGAAGCCATCAAAAGCTTCCCAGAGGTAACTTGTCATGTAGGGATGGAGTTCAGTTTATAACAGACATGAGCAGTGATAATGTGTGGCTCACTATTCCTCTCACTTAACGCATTCATTTATCAATTTCTTATTCATTTTAAGAGCACACTGATTTCAGCAACATGAATAAAAAGCTGTAGAACTAGCTTCTTAAATTTTAACTATGCATAGCAATAAAAAACAATTCTCTACATTACAGCTGTAATTAAATATGTGGATAAATTCATTCTCTGGATGCATGTCTCTGATTTCTAAGATCTTAAAACTAATTTGAAATTCATTTATAAAAAAGCACTTGAAATTAGTCCTCTGATAGTTATATTTTATTTTTAAAAATCTATAAAATATCTGAATGATACTTTTTAACTTTTCCTATGATCACATTTAGATAATGATTTATTAACCTCAATCTCTTTCTTGATTTATTCCTTTCAAAATGTCTAGCATTTTATTTTATTAGTTGAATGCTTACTGGATGTACAATACAGAGGCATAGCTCCATTCCCACTGGCACCATCCAAGTCTAAGCTCTCTCACTGCTCTCCACATGTAACAGGCTTCAATGTCTTTCTTTCATCCAGCCCCTCTATCACCCTGCTTGTGGAACAGACCTCTGAAACCATCATGCTCATACTGCAATCCTCTAATTACATCTTCCAAGGTTCCGCCAAACATAACACACTTAGTATGAACTTTACCTGACTCCTCAAACATTGATCCTACCCTCCCCTACTATTTTTAGGACTTCTTTTTTAAAAAACCTTTATTGTTGAGAGTATTATAAATGTCCCCCTTTCCCCACTTTGCCTCTCTCCACCTGGTTCCCAACCCACCTTAGGTCTTCACCATCCTATTATTTGTTTCCATGGGTAATGCATATCCTATCTAATAATAGACAAAAAGGGTAATTAACCATACCTCCGACAGCTTCCCATTGGCTAATCAGTGCCATATGCAAATTAACTGCCATCCAAGATGGCGGCTAATTTGCATACTGCAGGCAGGGCGGGACAGCGTGAGCCACCATTGCCAGCCGCCATCCAGGCCCCCATGCGGCAGCCCCAGAAGCCGCCTGCCTGCTGACCATGACCCGATCAGGTCTGGGCCGCAGGCCGGGGCCCATGTGCAGCCGCAGAAGCCACCTGCTCACACCTGTGTACAGCCACAGAAGCCGCCTGCCCGCCGCCCGTGACCCGACCGTCCTGGGTTGCAGGCCGGCTCCCGTGTGCAACTGCAGAAGCCGCCTGCCTGCCGCATCCCACTATGATCCACTGAGTTATGAGGCCAGAGAGCAAGGAGAACTTCTGCCCCTGAGTCAAAGTGGTGAGCGGAGGACACAGCCTCCCCTCCTAAAGTTGCCAAAGGACAGGACCTAACCTAAGCCACATCCTCTGAGACAGCCCGGCAGGCACCACTGACCTTCTCTGCTGGCCGGGGCCCCCCTCCCCCTTCCCCTGTTCCTGCACAGCTCCCATAGCTCCCCACTGGCTGAGTCAGGCACAACAGGTTTGCAGCCACAGGGGCGATTTAGCAGCTAATGAAAAATGCGAGAACGAACAAATGAAGCAGCTACTGCAGTGGGGAAAAGACGTTCATCAAATTCATTGTCTCTGAGAAACTGAGGCAGCCAGCACAGGCCCCTGCACAGGATGAGGCTTCTGCTTCTAAAGAAACGTCCTGGGGTTAGAGGTGAGGGGGTGCTGCCTTTCCCATCTCAGAGCTCTAGAGGATTCTGTGCTCCCTTTCCTGGTATTCTTAACACCCAGAGACCCCTCCCCAATCCAGGCAGGAATGTTCCACACTGACCACCTCCAGAAAACAGAGAACAAAGAGGCACTTCTTGACTTCAAGCCTCTAAACCAGTGGTTCTCAACCTTGGCTGCACATTAGAATCACCTGGGAATCTTTTTAAAATCCTGATTTCTGGGCCTCATCCTCCGGAAATTCTGTTTCTTTGTTATGGGGTGGGGCCACAACATTAGTAACAAAGAAACAGAGTTTCCGGAGGATGAGGCCCAGAAATCAGGATTTTAAAAAGATTCCCAGGTGATTCTAATGTGCAGCCAAGGTTGAGAACCACTGCTCTAAACAGACTTGACCACTGTGGGCAAAGACCTGCAGCTGAGAGGGGGCAGGTTCTGGGTGTCGAGGTCCAGAGCGTGGAAGACCTCCTGGGGGAGCAGTGGATCTGGAAGCCTGTATGCTGGGTCAGACACGCCTGCCTCCCACCCTCCCCTGCCCTGCACATAGACGTGGGAGGAGAAGGAGAACTAGAGGGAAGGAACACTGAGTGTTTGTTGGCGGCCATGTAAAAAGGACTGTGACCCCCCGACCCCCACTGAGTCACTCCCTAAGGCAGCAGGAGATGAGGGTCTGAGAGCAGCCACACAGCTTTGTGGCCGTGACCAAGGCACCAAGATGGTGTTCGTGCAACGGGGCTGAGGAGGTGTCAGAGGACCTCACCCCAGAAAACCCAATAGCTCTTCGTGTGAGAGAGAGAAGGTGGCAGGGAGGGAGGGAGAGAGCAAATTGGACTCAAGAGGCCTCAAGGCCCAGATGAGGAGAATATACTAGGAATCAGCATGTACTTGAGCTCTGAGGTGAGGGTCAAGGGCAGCTGGGTGGGGGCCAGCCCAGACAGAGACTGAGGTCCAGATGTTCTTGACCCTGCTCGGTTCTTTGGCACCTCTGCCTGAGATATAAACTGTCTGACATGGAAGTACAACTCCAGAGAAGGGGGTGGGGAACCTAAGTTAAATAATATTTTGTTTTTGTTTATTCACTTGGCAGAATGGGGGTTGAAGTTGAAGTTAGGTTTGGTTACTAAACAATAAGGAAAGCAACATTTCTCGCACACACTGAGGGCTCCCTGGCTGCCAGAAGGATGTCTGACTGCAAGCTTAAGCCTGATCCCCCAGGGAGTGGGCCTAAGTCAACAGGTGGACATCCCCCAAGGGGTCCTGGACTGCAAATGGTGCAGGCCGGGCTGAGGGATGCACTCCCCCACCCCGAGCGGACAAATTTTGCGCACCGGGCCTCTAGTCTATATAGTAAAGAGCCAGGGTTGTAATGACTGATTACCACTGAAGCCTCAACCAGACAGGAAGTCAATGCTGGGTTGCCATGGCGACCCAGCACTGACTGGGGCTGCTGCGGGAGCCCTGACCCAGCACTGACTGCCTAGGGGGCTGCAGATCAGGCCCAGAGAGAGGCCCGCAGAGAGAGGCAGGGTCTGATTCATAGCCTCTGTGGCAGCTGTTGATCAGAACTTGCCTCTCTTTCTCCCCTGACCTGGCCAACAGCTGTGCCTCCATTTCTCTCCAGGCCTCCACTGGGGCTTCTGACCAGCCCTGCCTTTCTGATCAGGCCCTGTTGATAGGCCCAGAGATGCTGACTGGCATAGAAACTGACCAATCAGAACCAAATCTGGGTGAATGTAAGGAGCCAATGGCTGCCTCGGAGGCAGAACTTTTGACACTGACAGACATAGAAACTGACCAATCAGAACCAAATCTGGGTCAACTGTGAGGAGCCAATGGCTGCCTAGGAGGCGGAGCTTTTGACACTGACTGGCATAGAAACCGACCAATCAGAACTAAATTGGCTGGCAGAGGAGGGCAGTGGAGGGCAACCAGGCTGGCAGGGGAGGGCAGTTAAGGGTGAGATCAGGATGGCAGGGGAGGGCAGTTGGGGGCAAGATCGGACTGGCAAGGAGGGCAGTTAGGGGCAATCAGGCAGAGGCAGTTAGGGGCGATCAGGCAGGCATACAGATGAGTGGTTAGGAGCCAGCGGTCCCAGATTGTGAGAGGGGTGTCTGACCACTGGGGATCAGGCGTAAACTGGTAGTCGGACATCCCCTGAGGGGTCCCCGATTGGAGTGGGTGCAGGCTGGGCTGAGGGAACCCCCCTTCCGTGCACGAATTTCATGCACCGGGCCTCTAGTATGCATATAAATTCTTTGGTTAATCTCTTCCTGCCCCTCCCCCCTTCCCTCTGAGATTAGTTAGTCTGTTCCATGTTTCCATGCCTCTGATTCTATTTTATTCATCAATTTATTTTGTTCACTAGATTTCTTGCTCACTTATTTTGATTTTTAGATTTAATTATTGATAGATATGTATTTATTGTCATTTTATTGTTCATATTTTCTTCTTCTTCTTCTTCTTCTTCTTCTTCTCCTTCTTCTTCTTCTTCTTCTTCTTCTTCTTCTTCTTCTTCTTCTTCTTTCTTCTTTTTTCTTCTCTCCTTCATCTTTTTCATGAATATCCTTCAACATTTCATGTAATACTGGTTTGGTGATAATAAACTCTTTTAGCTTTTTCTTATCTATGAAGCTCATTATCTGACTTTCAATTCTAAATGATAGCTTTGCTGAATAGAGTAATCGTAGTTGTAGATTCTTGCTATTAATCACTTTGAATACTTCTTGCAACACCCTTCTGGCCTATAAAGTTTCTGTTGGGAAATCAGCTGAGGATCTTATGGGAGCTCCTTTGTAGGTAACTAACTGCTTCATTTGTGCTGCCTTTAAGATTCTCTCTTTGTCTTTAACTTTTGTCATTTTAATTGTGATGTGTATTAGTGTGGGCCTCTTTGGGTTCCTCTTGTTTGGGACTCTCTGTGTTTCCTGGACTTATAGTCTATTTCTTTCACCAGGTAGGGGAAGTTTTCTATCATTATTTCTTCAAATAGATTTTCAATATCTTGCTCTCTCTCTTCTCTTTCTGGCACCTCCATGATGTGAATGTTGCTATGCTTGAAGTTGTTACACTATCTTCATATTTTTGGATTCTTTTTTCTTTTTGCTCTTCTGATTGGGTGTTTTTTGCTTCCTCATATTCCGAATCACTGATATGATTCTTGGCATCCTCTATTCTACTGTTGGTTCCCTGTGAATTATTCTTCACTTCAGTTAGTGTATCCTTCATTTCTGACTGGTCCTTTTTCATGTCTTTGATGTTCTCACTAATTTCCTAAAATTCTCACTAAGATCTTTGAAATTCTTACTAAGTCCCTTGAAGCTCTCATTAAGATCCTTGAGCATCTTTATAACCTTTGTTTTGAATTCTGTATCTAATAGTGTGCTTGCTTTCATTTCATTTAGTTATTTTTTTGAAGATTTCTTTGGTTCTTTTATTTGTGACATATATCTTTTTCTCTGCATTTTGGCTGCTTCCCTGTGTTTGCTTCTGTGTATTAGGTAGAGCTGCTGTGTCTCCTGGAATTAGTAGAGTGGCCTTGTGTAGTAGGTACCCTGTAGGACTCAGTGGCTTAGCTCCCCAGTCACCTGAGCTGGGCACAGTAGGTGTGCCCCTGTGTGGGCTGTGTGCACAGTACTGTTGTAGTTGAGCCTTGATTGCTGTTGATGTCATTAGGAGGAATTGACCTCCAGTTCAACTGGCTGTGAGGACGAGCTGCAACTACAATAGAAGAGCTGCAGTTCAGGAGACACCCCATATGGAGCAGGATTTCCTTCAGTGGGGCTTTGGTTGTCACTGAGTCTGCCCCTTGTGTGTGTCGCTCATGGATGCATAGAGTTGTAATCTAGTATGGTCTGAAGCTGTCCCCTGGGTGCACTGGTTCTGGGGCTTCCCAAGAGGTACAAAGTCAGCTACTAACTGGCGCCACCAGGCAGGAGCTAGAGAGTGATCTGCTGATGGTTGCTACTTGTATTGGGCTTGAAAATGCCCAAGTGAAGCCAAGCTGTGAGGCAAGGCTTTCTGCTGCTAGTGCCAGGCCTCGGGCCTCTTATTGTGTGGTATAGGGCATGCTGACACCAGCTGTTGCTTGTTTGAGGTAAGTCTGAAGCCTGAGCCAGGATAGGCCATTCACATGGAAAAGTCACTGGAAACAGTTTGGGTGGGGCTGCATATTGGGTGGGGCTAGGTCTGAGGGAATCACCAGGGTGAAGCAAACAGTGTTGGCCAGTTTGATGGAGACTCTGATATGACCCTTCTCACTCAGCCCTGCAATGGGGGAGACCTCACCATAGAAACAATGAAACCTGTGAGTACCTCTGTCTGGGAGAAAGCCACCCCTTATTTCTTGCTCCAATGCCAGACATTTCAGATCCTCCCCATATATCCCTGGACACCAACCCACCCCACCCCCAGCATTGGAGCTTAGAGGGCAGGAGTCCAAGTAAGTCTGTGGGCTGACCCTTTAAGAGGAACACCAGAGACTCCAGCAGCCTCCATGTCACTCAGCCACAATCCCCGCCCATTTATATAGCCTGAAGTTATGGGGACTTCTCTTACCAGCATTGGAACCTTGGGCTGAAAGTTCTGGTGTGGGGTTAAGACTCCTCGCTCCTATTGGGAGATCAAGATACCCTTCTCATTAAAAGAACGCCACATGTGGGTGTTAGAAAAAAACCCTTTCCATGCCTCACCCCTCCTACCAGTTTCACTGTGCTTCCTTCTTTACTTCTCTAGTTGTAGGATTTCCATTCAGTCAGATTTCAGGTGGTTCTGAATGATGGTTGTTCCTTTTAGTTGTAATTTTGATGTGGTTGTGGGAGACAGTGAGTACCTCGTTTACCTACACCACCAGTGTGGTTCTCTGTCTGGACTTCTTAATATGCAGTGTAGCCTTGGCTCTAGGAGCACAGAAAATCAACTGCTCCTGTCACACAGCAGTTGGTACAATCCTTGAGCCTTTTTTTCTCCTTCCTCTTTAATATGAAAGCATTTCATTTTCCTGCTTCTTTTTCAGGTCATATCCACCCTCCTTAACTCCACTATTTTTTTTCCTGAGTTATCCAGCTCACAGTCTTATGAATTCTTCCATGGATTTCCATGACACATCAACAGTACCCTCCTGTTTAATATAATAAGATAATGTATACAAAGTTACTTGTAAAAATTGATTTTATATATACTATGAAGTGCTATAAAAATGATTGAGGTTTTTTCCCAATTAGTACTTAATTGTTTTAAATTTGCAATACTGTATCCTCAACTAGAATATAAGCATTTTGAGGATAGGATGTTATGTGACATATCTAATACTTCTTTTGCAAGTCCCATAGCTCCAAACCTAGCATTAAATATAAGTTTTTAGTAAACATTTATTGATTGATTAAGCAATGGGAAAGATGAATTGGTCATGATAAAGGAAGAAAAGAAATGTCAAGAAGTGAGAGTGGGGGTGGCAAAAAAGCTCATTTATTCATTCAACATATAATGATTATTTGCTATGTGCCAGATACTGTTCTAGATCCTAGGATAACAGCAGTAAATAAAAGACAGCAAAATCACTGCCAGAGGGTTTACATTACAGAGGGGGGGACCAACAAAACCCAAGATAATTAATAAGATACAGAGTATGTGAGAAGGTGATATGTGCTAAGGAAAAGAGAAAAGCAGAAAAAAAATTAACGAGTATGTATGTATGGTGTGGGACTGCTAATTTAAAGGCAGTGGAGAGAGAAGGCTTCCTTGAGTTTGTAACAGTTAAAAACTACAAGGAGGAAGTTAACTGTAAGAACATCTGGTAAAAGAGAATTTCAGAGGGAACAAACATTCATTCATTATTCATTCATTCATTCATTCATTCATTCATTCATTCATTCATTATGGAGCAATGATTATGTACCGGGGAGTGTTCTAGAACTCAGTGAAACTGTGATAAAGAAGACAAATTTCTAATCTCCAGAAACACATCCCACTGAAATGCAAAAACACAAGATGAACTTAGTCTAATCTCTCTCCAGCCCCAAATTACTGAGCACCTACCATGTGTCAGACACAGGCCCTAAAAGATATACAGATGAGTAAGCATTCCATATTCTGGGGGGAAAAATCACAATCTAATGGAAAATAAATATGTTGACTTGGTCTCTTCTTGCTGCTGGAATTTATGCTGGAACTCAAAGTGGAAATAGGTACTAGCCTCCACCTCCATCCCATTTCTAGTGGAAATTATTAAATTTAGCGGGCCTATCTCTGCTGTTCCAGCTATCACCACTCTGCACACTTGCCCCCCATCCTTACCCAACTCTAAGACTAGAGAAATGTGAAGGCAAATGGTCACTGCTAACAAGTTGCAGAGGAGAATGTTGGCTCTAACTTTAAAATACATCCAAAATCAATTAATTTCCTAATACCTTTATTGCTACCACCCTACTCCAAGTCACCATCATCTCTTACAAACCTCTGACAGATATGCCTGATTCTACCCTGTGCCTCCACAGGTCATTCCCAACACTGCAGCCAGAGGGGTCCTTTCAATTCCACTCTTAGGTATAAGCACAAAGGAACTGGAAATGGGTAGTCAAATAAAACTTATACATGAATGTTCATAGAATGAACATTATATAATAGTCATCATAATACTAATATAGCATTATTATAATTCTATATAATAAAAGGACAATGTGCAAATTGACTGAATGGTAGAACAACCAGTGGGTTGGCAGGGGCCAGGCTGGCAAGCGGGTGGCCAGCCAAGGCAGGTGCCAGCAGGCACAGGGAGGGGACAGAAATCGGGGGGCAGTGGGCCTGGCAGCTCCCCACCAGCACCATCCTCCAATCGGCCTGCCGGGGTTGCCTCCCACAGAGGCAGACCACTGGCGATGGCAGTGGCTGGGTGATGGGGGGCAGGGCCGGCAGAGGTTTATTCAGCTGGGCCGCATTGGCCTTTCTACTTTTATATTCAGTTCAAGCACAGCATTTGTAAGATCAGGATAGTGGGGGAGCAAGTGCCATTCCCGCTGGACACAGGGACATGAGTGTTAGCTTCATGTGTGTCCCCAGGTTGCCAGCAGATGCCGCCACAACCAGGGGCCACGACCCAGAGATGGGCCCACCAAGGAACGGGCTCTTCCTTCCTGTGCTGCTGCCAGGGGGCTGGGCGCCCTCTCTACTGCCTTCTACAAATGCACCAGATGCCTTTTCAGTCACTGGCAGGAGACAACAAACTTAATCATCTATACTCAATGATGCCATTCCTTTTCATCATATTATTTTTGTCTTCTTTGCCATGAATTCCTTAGTGACAGCTTAAAAGAATGCTCATGGATACAGAATGCTAATCCATACAAAAAATGAAAGCTTTTTGTTACCACTGTGAATGTCATTTCTTTGGTATTTTATACTTTAGGCTTATTACAAAGAATTCTTTCAAATAGCTGAAGATATTCCAATCCAAATTATAATTGTATTAGAGCACAATTTCTCTAAATCTATTTCATAAGAACTAAATCCCACATGAACTACTCAGTCATATAATAATAATATCAAAGTATTATTTCTTGATAATGTTATAAAATAATATAAAAATAGATGTTGTGTTCATAGAATTAATGAAAATTCATGAAAAATGGAAACATTTTAACATTTTATAATACCACCCAGACTTTGCATATTAGAAAAATATTCATCAAATAAATATTTCTTCAGCATGAAATAAGATATTTAGATAATTTGTTAAATTTTCTAGTTTTAACACAGATACCTAACATGACATAAGTATAATCATTTCCCATCAGTATGATGGCAAAGCTGACCACAGCTGGAGAAAAGGAAACTATGGTCAGAGTACAGTGAAGAAACACTTCAAGGTGAAGAAAAGCAGTATAGGAGATGCTGAGACAGGAAAGCAGCTGTAGGCACACACCTACATTTTATGTCTTTTCGTAGCTCTGTTGTTTACAACTGTTCCCAGAGTCAGTGGTTTGTCCTTCAGCTCTACCTCTGATGCAGCCAAGAATGGCTGCTATAGATGTAAAACATTTCCTTTCTAGTCTGTATAGTCCGTTCAAGGAAAACCAAGTGAAAGAAGCAGATGAATAAACACTTCTCAAGCCATCCTTACTAGCAAGGCACTCCCTACATATGATCGATTCAACCTGGCGCTGCATCCAGTGCTGTGGAGAACCAAGACTGGGGCAGTTTGATTTCCCTAAATATGCAGAATTTTGTGAAAACCTTTCACTCCGTGGCATAAAAGTTTAGTTCACAAGTCTTATTAGATTCATTAATGACTATAAGATAACAGGAATTTGGTTTAGAAGAGAGAAAAATCCCAGTGCTTTACTTCTTTCATTTCTTCACAAATACAAGTTAGAACTTACTACTTATAACAAAAATGTACAATTCATTTCTGAAAATGTTTTATGATAATTTCATAAAAAACAAGTATTTATATCTCATATTTTTTGTCAGTTATTAAATTTAAATCTTTTGAATATGTGAGACCAAATCTTTGAGGGACAGTTACTTCACCATATTAAATGCAATTCTTATAGTTCCCCGTGCATTGCATACATAGTTACAGTGATATTAAATGGGAGATATATTTTAAATAATCACTATATTGGCCTTAAAGTTTTCCTAGCAGTACTTTAGCTGTTAAAAAGACAAGATATAAGAGGCAAGGGGTATATAAGCACAAGTTAGTCTTGAAATGGTTATGTTAATATTAGGAGTAAGTTATTTAATATATTTTATTTATGCACAATAGAAGTACTCTTAGCAAATATAAATAAAAATAATTTATTAGTCAAAATTTGCATTGGTATATTTTATTCTCTCTTAAAGTAAGAGGGAAAATCTACTTTAAAGTTTAAATTGCTTGACTTCTGGCCAAGATGGCAGCATAGGCAAACATGGTATTTGCTTCCTCCCACAACCACATCAAAATTACAACCAAAATACAGAACAACCAACTTTCAGAACTGCCTGAAATCCAGCAGAATGGAATCCCTACAACTATAAAATTAAAGAAGCAGCCACATTGAGACTGGTAGGAGGGACAGAGATGTGGAACAGCTAGTCCCACACCCATATGTGACAGATAAAAATCAGGAGGGATACCTCAACTGTGGGGATACCCCTTGAGGAGTGAGGTGTCCCAGCCCCACACCAGGCTCCCCAGCCCTGTGTTCCAGTGCCAGAAAGAGAAGTATCTGTAACATCTGGCTATAAAAAACAGTGAGGATTAAGGCTGGGTGACATGGAGGCTGCTAGAGTTCAAGGCAGTTCCTCTTAAAGGGCTGGTGCACAGACTTACTCAGACTAACACCCTCTGAGCTCCAACACAGGGACAGTAGCTTGAAGGGCACAAGAGACATATGAGGAAGAACTGAATTGTTTGGAATCAGGATGAGAGGTAGTGTGGTAGGTTTCTCCCAGACAGAAGTGCTGGCAGAAGCCACTATTCCTTTGATGAAGTCACCATTCCTCAGCAAACCCTGTACCTCTAGTTAAGTGGGCCAGGCCCAGCACAAGCAGCATCCGGCCTTGGTTTACAGCTTGGCCTTGCCTGGGCACTTCCAAGACCAGCACAAGAAATAGCCATCTGCAGATCATTTTGTAGTTTATGCCTGGTAGCCTCAGGCAGCACACAGTTGGTGGCTTACCTTAGTCTGTACCTCCTGGGAGGCCCCAAGGCCACCCAGTGGACAGCTTCAGACCACATTGAGCACCACCACCCAATCACCTCCATAAGCAACACACTCCCATAATACTGTCAGCTGATTTCTCAACAGAAACTTTGCAGGACAGAAGGGAGTGGCAAGAAATATTCAAAGTGATGAATGCCAAGAACTTACAACCAAGATTACTCTACCCAGCAAAGCTATCATTCAGAATTGAAGGTCAGATAAAGAGCTTCACAGACAAGAAAAAGCTAAAGGAGTTCATCATCACCAAACCAGTATTATATGAAATGTTAAAGGGTCTTATTTAAAAAGAAGAAAAGAAGATCAAAAATATGAATAATAACATGGCAATGAATACATATC
The DNA here is from genome assembly GCF_963259705.1 of Myotis daubentonii. Lineage (NCBI taxonomy): Eukaryota > Metazoa > Chordata > Mammalia > Chiroptera > Vespertilionidae > Myotis > Myotis daubentonii. The sequence goes on from NC_081841.1 coordinate 120,294,181, forward strand.
TATTAACAGTTGAATCTACTAGTACAAATGAAATGAAAAAGCAGAGCAGAAACAGACACATACATGGCACTTTTTGTTGGTTGCTAGATGGGAGAGGGATTGGGTGCTGAGTGAAAAATGTGAAGGAATAAAGAAGTACAAATTGGTTGTTACAGAACAGTCATGGGGATGTAAAGTAGAGCATAGGGAATATAGTCAATAATATCCTCCTATCTAATAAAAGAAAAACATGCACTGCCGATCACCTTGGCCGAGCCCTCGTCGCCCAGCAGAGACACAGGGCCCACTGCTGGGAGCCCCTTCCTGCTCGCAGCAGAGCCCGAGGATTCTGTGAGGGTCCTACCAGCCTTCCAAAGTGTAATAAAGTGCATTTCCGGTGAGGAGAAGCCCGGGCTGGGGTGCACAGGTGCGGACAGGCGCGGGGCCCTCCAAGGGCTGGTGGCTTCAGGCCCAGCCTGTGCAGCCAGGCCACTGGATGCGAGCCAATGTGCCTAAGTCCAGAGGTTCGTGCTCTCCCAGCCAGGGCGGGGCTGCAGGTGCGGCCTGCCCCCACGTCCTCCGTGGCCGGGGGTCATGCTCATACCGCGCGGCTACTGGCCTCCAGCCTGACTCCCGCCTGGGGTCAGGGTCGGCGCCAAGCACAGGGGAGGCCAGAGGAAGAATCCCAAACCCTTAGTGAGATGGACCGCGGGCCCTGGAGGGAAGGAGGCCATAGGGGCCAGGAGAGCCTGAGAAGAGGGAAATCCCAGGAGGAGGCACCTGGAAAGTGCAGTGAATTGCAGGAGAGGGTGGAACAGCCACACACTGGCAAACCCTGCCCGCCCCGGGTCAGTGACGCAGGCCCCAGGTGCTCCTGGGCTTCGCCTTTCATCGCGGGGGTTATGCTGCCTGTGGGCAGGGCAAGCAAGGGCCACCCCAACCCGTGAAGTTTTGCACAAAGGTGGGGAGGCCACGTTCGGGTGGGTTTGTCAGGCCTAGGGAAGGCGCCTTTGCTCTCTACGCCAAGACGGTGGCCAAGGGGCACTCTGGAGACATGTGGTGACTGAACCCAAGCCAGGCCGGAGTTCTGCTCGCAATGAGAGGCAAGTAACTGGGCACCATGCCCCAAATGCATGGGGAGCACCAGTGGCCTCCTCTCTCCTGCCCTGGAAGGTGGGAGGCCTGGCGGGATTCACAGGTAAAACGCAGACACTGTTGGGTCCCAGACCCCTTTTCTTTGCACACACACACCACCCGCCCCGCCACCTCCCCACCATTCTGTGAGGCTAAGGTTCCTGAGCCCACATCCAAAGACTGCAAAGGGAACAATTCTCCCGGTGAGAACATGCAGGCACCACCTCCTGCCAAGGCGGCCAAGTTTGACAAACAGCGCCTCCTGGGGTGGGGAAAGCAGAGTGTCACGGAGCAGCAGCGCCGACTCCCAGCTACCCCGGGGGCAGGTGGCCACCTCGGCTCCCTGCTGGCCCCAACAGCTGGAAGGCGGCCCCTGCATGTCGGTGCACCTAGGCCTCGCTGACCTCATGACCCCCAGAGCACACACCCGCCTCCTGGTCCTAATTGCTTCTCCCCACTCCACACACACACGTGCATTTGCAAAGGTGGGAACAAGGCCCAGGCGGCTGCGTCCACGCCCTTGCTGGCGAAAGTAACACTCCAAGTGGCCGGCTGTGTGAGGGGCAGTGGACACTCACTTGCTCACTCTCTCCTTGGTAAAGCCCAGGCACACCTCGGCCCCTGCAACGTGCAGAATTAGAAATAGAACCGTTTATTGTCTCCTAACTTTTCTCTGGTTTCTTTGGTCGCTCACTGTGGCTGCCCCCACTGTTCCGAGTGGGCCCTGGGGGCTCCTCAGCCAGACCACAAATCCCCAAATCAAACACTAGCTTTCAGAAAGCTGGGCTTCTCTCAACGCACCCTCAACCTAAAAGGTTGCCCCTCCATGAAAAGCTCGGAAGAGGACCAAGCTGGGAAAGGACAGTTGGTGTGTGGCGGGGACCTGGGACCCAAAAAGGTGCAGAAAAAAAAATATTTTTAACACATTTCAATTTTAAGAAGTTAAAACAACACCGAGAAGAAAAAACCTACGCTTTCAAAGCCTGAACATCCACAGGGACCTCAGTCCGATCCTGAGCCACTGCCCGCCCCAGCGCAGGATCCAGGCCTGCCATCTGCAACCTGGGGAGACTGGGCAGACACCGCGGGATTGGACGTGCCATCTGCCACCAGGGGAGTGGGCCTAAGCCAGCAGATGGTTATCTCCCGAGGGGTCCCAGACTGTGAGAGGGCACAGGTTGGGCTGAGCAGCACCCCCACCCCAACCAGTGCACAAATTTTTGTGCACAGGGCTTCTAGTTCTAATAAATAAGTATGGTGCTGGATGGGCGCAGAATTTATTGGGGTGATCACATATTAAATTACTAGAGGCCCAGTGCATGGATTCATGCACCAGTGGGATCCCTCAGCCTGGCCTGCACTGTCTCGCAATCTGAGACCCCTCGGGGGATGTCAGACTACCAGTTTCTGCCCTGCAGGGATCTGGCTGAAACCGGCAGTCCAACATCACCCAAGGGATATAGCAGTGCGCGAAACCGCAGGCAGCCAGGAAGGAGCCCAAGCCAGGCCAGGCGCCGCTCCCACTTATCCCGGCCCTGCTGTGCTTGCTGCTGCTGCCACAGCCCTGCAGGCAGGAGAGGCTTGCTTTGCCACAGCTTCACCTGCCAGTGCCAGCTGTGAGCCCAGCTTCTGGCTGAGCGGTGCTCCCACTGTGGGAGCTCCTGAATTGAGCATCTGCCCCCTGGTGGTCAGTGCGCATCATAGCAACTGGTCAACTGGTTGTTTGGTAAACCGGTTGCTTAGGCATTTATATATATACTAGGGGCCCGGTGCACGAAATTCGTGCACTGGGTGTGTGTGGGGGGGAGTGTCCCTCAGCCCAGCCTGCCCCCTCTCACATACTGGGAGCCCTCAGGCGTTGACCCCATCACCCTCCAATCGCAGGATCGGCCCCTTGCCCAGGCCTGACGCCTCTGGCCTAGGCATCCGGCCTGGGCAGCGGGGACCTGCAGTGGCAGCGGGGGGCGCCGCGATTGCGCGGGCTCCGCCCCTGCCCCTGCAGGAAGCCTCTGGCTGAGGCGTCCGGCCCGGGCAGCGGGGACCCACAGCTGCAGCGGCCCCACGATCATGGGCTTCGCTTTAGGCCCAGGCAAGGGACCCCTAGCTCCCAGGACTGCCAGCTTCCACCGTGCCCAGCTCCCATCGCTGGCTCCACCCCTACTTCCTGCTATCACTGGCCAGGGCGGAAAAGGCACCTGATTCTCCGATCATGGCTGGGGGGCAGGGCAAAGGCGGCCCCAGGGCCGCCTTTGCCCTGCCCCCCAGCTCTTAGCTCCCCCCTGGGTTTCCAATCACTGTCAGTGGCAGGGGGCTTCTTCCTGCTTTCCCTTTCGCCTCCCTGCATTATGCCTACATATGCAAATTAACCGCCATCTTGTTGGCAGTTAACTGCCAATCTTAGTTGGCAGTTAATTTGCATATAGCCCTGATTAGCCAATGAAAAGGGTATCGTCGTACGCCAATTACCATTTTTCTCTTTTATTAGTGTTGATTAGAGGCCCGGTGCACAAAAATTTGTGCACTCGGGGGGAAGGGAGGGTGCCTCAGCCTGGCCTGTGCCCTCTCGCAGTCTGGGACCCCTCGGGAGATAACGACCTGCTGGCTTAGGCCCACTCCCAGGTGGCAGAGGGCAGGCCCAATCCCTAGGTGCAGCCCCTGGTTGGGCTCAGAGCAGGACCGATTGAGGAGTTGGGGCACCACCCCCTGTCATGCACAGAGCAGGGCAGATCGGGACGTTGCGATGCCACCCCCAGTCACGCTCAGGATAGGGCCAATTGGGGGGTTGGGGCACCACCCCTTGTCACACTCAAGGCAGGGTCGATGGGGAGGTTGCGGCACCACCACCTGTCACACACAGAGCAGGGCCAATCCGGGGGTTGGGGCGCTGCCCCCTGTCATGCACAGAGCAGGGCCCATTAGGGGGTTGAGGAGCTCCACCCTGTCACTCAGAGAGTAGGGCCGATAGGGGAGTTGGGGCACCATCCACTGTCACACACAGAGCAGGGCCGATCAGGGGGTTGGGGCGCCGCCACTCTCACACTCAGGGCAGGGCCAATGGGGAGGTTATGGCTCTACCCTGTCACACACAGAGCAGGGCCGATCAGGGGGTTGGGGTGCCGCACCCTGTCACACACAGAGCCGCAGGGTGATCAGAGGTTGGGGAGCTCCCCCGTATCAGGCACAGAGCAGGGCTGATCAGGAGGTTGGGGCGCCTTCCCCTGTCACAAACAGAGCAGGACGGATAGGGAGGTTGTGGACCCACCCCCTGTCACACACAGAGCCGCAGGGCAATCAGAGGGTTTGGGCGCTGCCCCCTGTCACGCTGATCCCTGTGCTGGGAGGCCTCTCAGCTCCGCTGATCCCGGTGCTGGGAGGCATATTACCCTTTTACTATATAGAATAGAGGCCTGGTGCATGGGTGGGGCCGGCTGGTTTTCCCTGAAGGGTGTCCTGGATCAGGGTGGGGGTCCCCACTGGGGTGCCTGGCCAGCCTAGGTGAGGGGCTGAGGGCTGTTTGCAGCTGGTCACACACCCTTCAGAGTTGGGGTCCCCACTGGGGTGCCTGGCCAGCCTAGGTGAGGGGCTGAGGGCTGTTTGCAGCTGGTCACACACTCTTCAGGGTGGGGGTCCCCACTGGGGTGCCTGGCCAGTCTGGGTGAGGGGCTGAGGGCTGTTTTCAGGCTGGCGGGTGATGGAAGCTCCAAACCGCTCCTTTTTTTCTTTTTTTCTTTTTAATTCTGGGCCAGCTTTAGCTCTGAGGCTCCAGCTCTTAGGCCTCCGCTGCTGAAAGTAGGTAATCAAAACAATGTATAACTCCAGCTCTGACTCCAGCTCTGAGATCCCAGCTCGCTGAAAGCTGGTTTCTGGGGGGATTTTTTGTTAAAATGTTTCAAACTGCCAGCTCAGAGGCCTGCAGCGGCAGGCGGGGAACGTTGGAATCCTCCGTCACTGAAGCAAGCAAGCCTCATGTTAGTTTCAAGCTCCCTGGCTGCGGGTTGCCATCTTGGCTGACAGTTAATTTGCATATCTCCCTGATTAGCTAATGGGAAAGGTAGCGGTCATACGCCAATTACCATGTTTCTCTTTTATTAGATTAGATACTAGTAGCCTGGTGCAAGAAATTTGTGCACTGGGGTGGTGGGGGCCCTCAGTCTGGCCTTTACCCTCTCCAATCTGAGACCCCTCAGGGAATGTCCAACTGCCTGTTTGTGCCTACACTTTTAACAGATAATAGCTCCATTGTTATTTCTTTCTTATGCTTAATACTATTGGAATTAGTAGGTATTCAAAGTGTGCATACATTTTGGGGGGACACCCTGTATATCTCTAGTCAGTGGTGAAAGAAACCAACAGCAGATTTGGAACCCCCAGACAGGGAACCTTGTTCACTCCCCACATGTCTCCCCACTTCACTTTCCACCTTCGTGGGCAGCAGGAGAATCAACGTTTTCTCTCATTAATTTGGAAAAGCACGTCCTGTCACCCGCTGCCCGGCAGGAGTGAGCTAGGCCCCAGGCAAGTGAGGCTCAGTCAGGGCAGCCTTCACTCATGGGTGCTGGCACCCAAAGTGCACATTCCTCCTCTACAGTCGCCCCGATTATCCCACTGTTTCACTGAGAGGACGGAATTCCTCTCTGCCTCTGGGTTCTTGATCTTGAACGCTGACTGAAGGCACCTCAGCGAGGGCCGCCTGTGCCCACCAGGTATGTCTATCTGCACCTGCTCCTGCCTCAGCACCTGCATTAACCCCCTAGAGGTGATCTCATAGCTGCACTGGCCTCCATGGGAACAGGGCATCACCACTCCGCCCTCTCACTGTCATCCCACAGGCGCCCACCCTCAGCACCCAGAACACCCAGACACTCTCCAAAGGACGTGAGCGCATCAGAGGGGATGTGTGCACATCATGTGGGGGTGTTAGGCATGCTGGGTTGATGTAAGTGTGGTGGAGAGGCGGGGGGGGGGGGGGGACTTGTGCACGCCTTGGTTTGCAACTGTTGCAGGCGCTGGAGGGTGACAGTGTGCTGGGGGATGTTCGCACGCGAGGGAGATGTGCACACCAGAGGCCTCTGGCTTTGCAGATCTGCAAACCCCCATGGTGCGGCCAGGAGGATGTCAGTCTGGCCCGCCACAGTGGCTGTCCCTGCGATCCTGCACCTTCTGGGCCAGGAGGCAGATCTTGCGCAGCCACTCCTGGGTACTGATGGCCTGCAGATGCTACTTTAGCTCAGCCTGCAGGCTCTGCTTGGCGCACTCACAGCTATCACCACCGCCATGTGGGGAGTACAGGCTGCCCTCTGCCAGCCTGCCTCCCCTGTCCAGAGGCTCGCTGCACTGTTCACCTGCCCAGAGTGACTGGGGCTGGGCGGAAGCCAGGCATCCTGCCCTGCCCAATCCCGGCTGATCCGCCCCTGTGCGAGCTGCCCCCCCACCGGGAAAGGTCACAGATCTGGGTCCCGGGACCGCAGACAGCCTTAAGTACTGCCCCCCGCCTGGCAGGGTCACAGATCCATGTCTTGGTCCATGGACAGCCTCAAGCACTGCCCCCTGGCCTGCAGGGTCACAGATCCGGGTCCCGGGACCACGGACAGGCTCAATCACTGCCCCCCGCCCGCCAGGTCATGGATCCGGGTCCCGGACCGTGGACAGCCTCAAGCAGTACCTCCGGTCCAGCAGGGTCACAGATCCGGGTCCTGGGACAGCGGACAGCCTTTCCTGCTGCCGCCCGCATTCAGTATGCAAATTAGCCGCCATCTTGTTGCTTCAGGGTGGGGGTCCCGCTTGGGTGCCTGGCCAGCCTGGATGAGGGGATGATGGTTGTTTGCAGCTGGTCACACCCCATTCAGGGTGGGGGTCCCCACTGGGGTGCCTGGCCAGTCTGGATGAGGGGCTGAGAGCCGTTTTCATGCTGACAGTCTACTGAAGCTCCCACCCTCTCTGTTTTTTCTTTTTTTAATTCTGGGATTTATTTACCTTCTATGGCTATCATTTGAGCTGAGAGCCAGCTTTAGCTCTGAGGCTCGGTTCCAGCTCTGAGACCTCGGCTGCTGAAAGCAGGTATCTGGGTTTGTTTGGGTTCTATAATTGAAACAATGTTGCAGTCCTGCTGGCTTAAGCCTGGCTGGCTGAAAGCAGGTTTCTGGGTATTGTTTAGCTTCTATACTTGCAACATTGTTTCTTAGAGCACAAGCTCAGAGGCAGGCAGTGGCATGCGGGGAACCTTGGCTTCCTCCTTCACTGGAGCAAGCAAGCCTCCTGTTCGCTTCAGCTGCCTGGCTGCCGGCCGCCATCTTGGTTGGCAGTTAATTTGCATATCTCGCTGATTAGCCAATGGGAAGGGTAGAAAAGTTATGGTTAATTACCATGTTTCTCTATTATTACATAGGATATATATATAGAGAGAGAGATGTAATGTCTGGTCACTGGGTTGTAAAAAAATAATATAAAGTTTAGATTGTTTTTACCATGCTATTATTTCTCAGGATGTATCTTTCATCTTTCAATAAGTAATCTAGGATTCTCTTAAAACCCAAATAATATGAAACAATTTGGTGAGAATCAGGTATTCCTAAGATAAGAGATTTTTATTAAAAAGTTTTATGTGGTGATCATATGAATAATGAGATAGGCCAGAGTGACACAGATTAAAACTGAAATGTAGCAGATGATATACTGTATATAGAGAATCCTAAATATCCCACCAAAAACTATTGAACTGATAAATGAATTCAGTAAAGTAGCAGGGTACAAAATAAATATCTAGAAATCAGTTCCATTTTTATATACCAATAATGAACAAAAATCAGGTGCAGTTTTATACATCAATAATGAACTATCAGTAAGAAAACAATCCTATTTACAATTGCATAAAAATTTACCTAGGAATAAATTTAACCACATACACAAAAGATCTTTACTTGGAAAATTATAAGACACTGAGGGAAGAAATTGAAGAAGATACAAATAAGTGGGAGATATACCATGTTCATAAATAGGAAAAGTAAACATCATTAAAATGTCCACAGTACCCAAAGCAACCTGTAAACTATCAAGATACCAATGGTGTACTTCACAGAACTATAATAAATATTCCAAAAATGTACATGGAACCACAAAAGACGCCAAATTGTCACATCAATCTTGAGAAAAAAGAACAAAGTTGGAGGAATCATGTAACCTGATATCAAACTATACTACAAGGCCATAGTAATCAAAACAACATGGTACTGGCATAAAAACAGACAAAAATCACTGGAACAGAATAGAAAACCCAGAAATAAAACCACACCTCTATGGTCAATTAATATTTGACAAAGGAAGCATGAACATACAATGGGGTAAGATGGCCTCTTCAATAGATGGTGTTGGTAAAACTGGAAAGATAATGAGCAAAAAAAAAAAAAAATGAAATTAGACCACCTTCTTACACCATACAATGATGTGAATTTCCACTCATCTCTTACTTTTCTTTTTCTGACCTCAAGGCTCAAGGTCCTGGATTCTGATTACAAGACATGTTTCCTTACCTTCTCCGCACTCTTCTCCCTTTATACAGCTCCTCATGCCGCCATTTCCTCTATCCCGGAGATTATGGATAAGAACTATTATTTTGAAAAGTAGGTGATATTTGCCAAGGTAATTTACCTCAGTAGGTTTCAGGATGATAATTATTTCAAAAGATTTTTTGAGGATGTACCTGAAACTCTAGTACAGTATATGACTAAGAATAAACACTCAAAAAATGGCATAGGCCACAAGCACTATTAGTGCCATTATCTTATCTTGGTTAACATTGATATTGAGTTGGCTCAAGACCATCCTTGGATCATAGGGAATGGTGACTAAGATTAGTGTTTCCATCCTGATTTGTAGCAGTTGCCAGCAGTAAGTCTTAGAATGCGGAAGATAGAGAGAAAAATTGTAGGCAAGGGCACCAAGGAGAGTATTCTAGGCCAGGCACATAGCTACCTATTTATATGTAAGAAAATGTCTAAATTTGACACTGTTTATAGAAACATTCCACTTACTAATGGTAGGACTTTATTTTATGTTTCAGTACACAATTCCCAAACCTGGAATTGATTAATAAAACGTGAGGTAGAAGATTGTCACTCTCTACCAAAGCTACAAAGTTTACGTTTCTTCTAGGGCCTCCATTAGCACTTGACTGACTTATTTATCATAAGGCCTTGATGAAATTGATTATCTGATTTTGTAGACTAGAGGAGATTATGAGCAACAAATTCTAGTAGTCTGGTTATTAAAGGAAAGTGTGGTGATAGCTGACAATCTAAAGAATAATAATAGAAAAACAATAGGTATAGGATGATATCACTTCATGAAATAATAATGGGTACTCATGACAAGAAAGAGAAGTTTAATCCTTTGCATCAGAGGTTAGAGAACCAATAGTAATAAGTTTTAGAAAAATGACTATAACAATATTTCTAAAAGTTCTCATGTAGTTATAAAAATATAGAAACTTCTTTTATTTGAAAAATTTAGTTGAATTGCATTACCTTCTAACATACTAGATCAGTGGTTCTCAATTTTCTGGCCCTTTAAATACAGTTCCTCATGTTGTGACCCAACCATAAAATTATTTTTGTTGCTACTTCATAACTGTAATGTTGTTACTGTTATGAATCGTAATTTAAATATCTGATATGCTGGATGGTCTTAGGCGACCCCTGTGAAAGGGTCGTTCGACTGCCAAAGGGGTCGCGACCCACAGGTTGAGAACCGCTGTACTAGATGAATGAAACATTTTCTGCAGGTTTTGTCAAGAGTGTATGGTCTTGCTTATCTAGTTTATATTAATAATAATTATTTGATGATTTCTCATCCATAATAATTAGTATTTTTCCCTACCATCCACAAAATTCTTTGTCCGATGCTACTCTGGGGATGTTTTTTTAGAAGCACAACTGTCTTTTCTCTTTCAATTAGGTATATCATTAATAAAGGGCATATGAACTTCTTTCAGTAATGAAGAACACAAAGGTTGTATCTATAATGAATCATGAATTAATTTTTTATTAAAATATATCCCAAAGTGTTTTAACATCCAGGAAACACAAGAAGAGATGCTCAAACATCATTAGTCATTAATGAAATGCAAACTAAAACTGAGATATTACTTCACACCCACTAGAATGGCTATAAGAACAACAACAAAAAAACAGTCATGAAGATATAAAGGAACTAGAACCATCATCATGCATTGATAGTGAGAATGTAAGGTACTATAGTCACTTTGCAAGGCAGTTAAGCAATTTCCTAAAAGGTTAAGTATAAATTTACCATATAAGTCACCAATTCCACCCCTAGGTAGCAATGAAACATATGTCCATATAGATATCTGTATGTGAATGTATTATGCATAATAACCAAAAGTGGAAGCAACCCAAGTGTTCATCACCTGATAAATGGATAAACAAAATATGGTTTATCTATACAATGGAATAACACTATGCAAAAAGAGAAACAAAGTACTGATATTCATTAAGACACAGATGAATTATATAACTATGCTAAGTGAAAGAAATCAAACACTAAAGAACACATATTGTATGCTTCTATTTTCATAAAATGACCAGAAAAGGCAAACCTATTAAGATAGAAAGTAGATTGATGCTTGCCTGGGGCTTGAGGTGAGCATGGGATCTTTGAGGTGATGGAAATGTTCTAAAATTAGATTGTAATAATGGTCACATAACTCTAAATTTATTAAAAATCATTAAATTGCATGCTGAAAGCAAATGAATTTTATGATAAATAATGGTTTTTAATAAGGTATCACCACTTTACAGGTGAGAAATCTGAGGGACAGAGATATTCTCAATTACCCAGGACAATGAAACTAGTAAATTGCAAAGATCAGATTCAAGAGCAGAAAACTTCTAAACTCCAATTCATACTCTTCCCAATACACCTATTACTACTTATTAATAATTAGCACCCACATGAAAACTTTTGTTCAATCAGTTTAGTTCAACAGAATGAGCACAGAAAAAGTGATCCAACAATTTTTGGCGACTTTGCTTGCCTGAGTGACTAGTTTGGACCTGACTTAAAAACATGTTAAAATCATTTAGATTATTACATTTTTTTATTTGAACACCCTGGCGTCTATCATACAGATTTAAAGAGTAACAACATTTTCCCAAAGAATGTTTTCTAGATGGGTGTTCTCTTAAAGTCAGTACATTACACTGTAAACTATGTTTCACAGCTTATAATTTTCTCCACATAAATATGTTCTAAATTAAATTATTTTGTTTTGAATAATTTATGAGTGAAAAAGAAAGCATATTTAGTCAGTAGAGAATAAGGAGTGGGAATTTATTTTAAGCATTTTAGAATATGTTATATTAGCCAACAGATGCTCATCTGACTGTCTTCTCCTAAGAGAGCAAACATAACTAAGTTACCATTCCTTTATTAGCCCTCATGAAAGGAATATCCACTCTACAATAGAGAATGCTGTCAAAAGACAACAGTAAAATGTTTTATTTTTCCTCTTAAATTTTTAACCTTATACTTATAAATGTTAAATGACAATTTTTTAATAGTTAGAAACAAAATAAAACTACAGAGTATTTTTATTTTTTGGTGACTGCTGAAGCAAAAACAAAATCTCTCTTACCATCCTGTTGATCCTTACAAAGTCTTCAGGTTTTTTTGCCCAAGGGGGAAGATCAACATTATTTATCACCACTTCATCTTCTCTGACTCCAAGACTATATCCATTACTGTTGACAAACATCTCTGGTAGGTAATAGAACTCTGGAATCAGTTCCTGCCGAAAATAAAAATGTAGCATATTAAACCACTTTAAAAATCAGTTGAATAACACTATTAATTTATAATTTAACTAAATGGAATAAAATACTTTATTTAAATCTAATATTTTATTACTTTATTTTATTCTTAATTTAATTTTATTTAGATAAGAATCTAGGAAGACAAACATTTTTCTTGAATTTGCTTGATAAGTTATCTTTATAAGATTTTCAATCTTTTCTTGCCACAAATTAGTTAAGAGAAATGAGTTATAAAATCAATAATAGTTCATAATAGCATTAGTAAAGAAATATATAAGGCTATATTTACAAGTCTATGCTGTTTAGTAAACTTTGCTGAATATTATTAATGAAATATTTAAATTAAAAAAAAGTTTTTGCCAGTATTGGTTAAAAATCATGTCTCCTACTATTTTTCTGACTATAGTGGCAATTACAATGCATAATTTCTATAAAGAGATTCAGTTTTATTTTTTAATTTTGCAAAATAAGTTATTTTTACACACACTAAAAACACAGTGGGTATAAAGATAATATGCAGCATAATAAGTTTTTTTAATAGTTTTTTTTAAATTTTGTTTTATTGTTTAAAGTATTACAAAGAGTATTACATATGTCTCTTTTATTTTTCCCCTTGACCTTACCCTGGCTTCCCTTACCCCCCAGTGTCTTGTGTCCATTGGTTATGCTTATATGCATGCATACATGGGTTGGTGGGGGTGGGGGGGGTAAGAGATCAGCATAATAAGTTTTACATGTTTAATGCATGACACCTGAATAGTAAGCTCTTAATTAATTAGATGCAAATAAAACTTGTGTTACCTGCATATAAGAAAGATATTAACAAGTGGAATCAAGGCAAATGTAGTTGATGTACAAAGTCTAACATGTGGTTTTTGTCACTTCAGAATAAATCTGATATCGAAATGAACTGATTTTGTGACACTAAAAGTTTTTATTTGTTGTGCTTTTTTTATATAGCAATTGGAGAAAATGAAAACAAAAAACCCCACTGAAGTTGTTATGTGTACCATCTATACCATGAAAAAAATACTGATATTTTCCAATAACAAGATGAGAATTAAATTAACTTTAAAATATATTGTGAAAAGCATAAGGAAGTTTATTTGTGTGATATAATCAAACCTCATTTGGTCTTGTCTAGTGATAAATATCAAATTTTTAAAGACTATCAGACACTGAAGTCTTCAAATAAATTGGATTCTTAAGCCCCCAACTCTCCCCCCAAAAATCATACACAAAAGCTTTCAGTCAAGATGATAGAGTACCTAAACTGAGTACTCATCTCCTCCCACAACCACATCAAAATTACAACTAAACTACAGAACAACCATCATTAAGATTTACCTGAAATCTAGCTGAACAGAAGTCCTATAGCTAGGATATAAAGAATAAGCCCCATAGAGATTGGTAGGAAGGGCAGAGATGCAGAACAAGCCAGTCCACAGCCAAGTGTGGCAGTTAAAAATCAGGAAGGTTAGCTCAGATGTGGCAGTTCCCCCTGAGGAGCGAGGGGTCCCAGCACCACACCCAAACCCCCAGCCCAGTATTCTAGTGCCAGGAAGAGAAGTCTTCATAACAGCTGGCTATGGAAAACCAGTGGGATTGTGGCTGAGTGAGAAAGAAGGCTACTGAATCCAAGGAGTTTTTTTTTTTTTTTAAAGGCCGAAGCACAGACTTACTCAAACTCCTCTCTCTGAGCTCTAGTGCTAGGCCAGCATCTTGAAAGGCTCCAGGGACATATGGTGAGGAATTTAATTGTCAGGAATCAGGCTAAGAGCTGGAAGGGCAGCTTTCTTCCAGACAGAAGTGCTCACAGAAACCATTGTTCATTTGCTGAGCCCTTCCTGACAGAGTCTGCAGGCAGGTCCCATATCTGAGTGTCTGTTAACCTATCTAATAGTGTTTACCCTACTCTAGTGATTCCCTAAGACCCCATTGCACACAACTAGCCGGGCCACACAAGCCATTTCCAGAGGTTTTTCCATACAAATGACCTGTCTTGACGCATGCTTCAAACTTTTAAAAATTTCTCAAACAAGCAGCATCTGGCCTCTGTATATCCCATACCTCTTGCTAAGTGGAAACCCTCCTTGGGTTGCAGCTTGGCTTCTCCCAGGCACCTCAAAGTCCAGCAGAAGTAGCAGCCATCTTCAGATCACTCTATAGCTCATGCCAGGTGGCCCTGGGCATGGTATAGGCAGAAGCTGACCTTGGCCTGTACCTCCTGGGAATCCCCAGATCCAGTGCACCTGGGAGACAGCTTCAGACCACACTGAAGCACCACACAACTACCTCCATGAGTGATACACTCAAGGGGTGGACTCAGTGAACACCAGAGCTGTGCTGAAGGGAGTCTTGCTCCATCGGGTGGGCCTCTACATTGTAGATCCATATCAGTAGTCCAGGACAGTCCCTGCAGCCAATGTACCTTGGGGTAAATCCCTCCCATTGCTGTTCCAATAGCAACGGAAGCTCAACTACAACAGCAGGGTGTATACAGCCCACACTGGGTGTACCTGTAGTTCCCAGGGAGGCTGTGCCACTGGGCCCTACAGGACACCTACTACATAAGACCACTCTACCAAGAACAGGAGATATAGCAACTCTACCTAATACATAGAAACAAACACAGAAAGTCAGCCAAAATGAAGAGACAAAGAAACATGTCACTAATGAAAGAACAGAACACAACTCTCCCCCTAAAACTAAACAAAATGAAAACAATCTACCAGATGTAGAGGTCTAAACACTGCTTATAAAAATGTTCAATGAGAAAAAAGGAAAAATGGCGGAGGTGTAGACGGATGTGTCCCGTGCCTTGTCCCGGAGCTGTTAGGGTGAGCAGCTGAAGCGGGTAATATACAGCCCGAATACGCAGAGGATATTCAGCTGAGAGACAGTTTGCAGCCGGGAACAGTGGAGGAATCCTTGAGAAAGCGGATTGAAAGTTGGAGACTGCGGCTGAAATCTCTCCCGGAGCGCCGGCTCAGCAGCGGAGACCACGCCACCTTGAGTGGCTGTTTTTGGAAACGTATACTGTACACCCAAAGACCCGGCATCCAGAGATCGGCTGCTAACCTGGAGACACCGGATCTGGGACAGCGCAACTACGTGGAGTCCTGCTTCTCACGGAAAAGTCGGGTCTTTCCTGAAGGTGTGGTTGGCAATTCAGTTTTGGGAGAGGAGTGTGCGCGGGAAGGTCTGCGCCCCAAAACCTACAAAGACTGCGGCCTTTGGGGCCAGCGTGATCCGCGAGTGTGGAAGAGCTCCCACAGGGCTGCTGACAGAAGGGAACGCTTAAAATTAGCACATAGCTGGACTGGATGCAAAAAGGCAACCTCATTTTGCCAGTGTGCAGGCTACTCAATGTAAGGAGAGAGAGGGTGCGCAGAAGAGACTGCGTGGGCTGAAAGGTGCAGGGTTGCAAATTTGCGCAACTCCGCAAACTCTTGCTTTTTTTTTTTTTTTTTTTTGCTTTTTTTCTTCTTTCTCTTCTCCTAAAATATTTGCATTTGATTATTAAACCCAGTGCATGGTATTTCCCAGTTGGGGACACTCACAGAGACTGCAGGGGAAAGTTGTCTTTGTGGAATCTGGGAAACAGAGCGGGGTAACAATTAAAGAACCAGCTCTGGGCAGTGGACTTCCTCAAATCAGTTTTAAGTGCAATAGAGAAAATAAACCCCATCTTTTGGATAGAGAGGCCATATAGCCTCAGAGGTCAATCCAGAAACACTGCCATCCAGAGGCTGAGCCACAAACTGACTCTTAGGTAAATACAAATTAAGGCACTCAGGGAAACAAATACGGCCTGCTTTAAAATCAGGACTGTGGTTTACAACACGGGGGAACAGTGTATCGCAGGGAAATTCAACACTCTCCTGAATACCTGGCAGGACTAAGGCGAGCCAGACTGAAGAGTAGCAGAACCGAAGGACCTTCACTACTGCAATTTTTTTTTAATTCTTTTTTCACCTTTTAACTAAGAAACCAATTTTTTTTCTTTTTCCATCACCTGATTTTACCCTTTTAATTACTATATTTTTATTTTTAACCAGTATTATTACTGCTACCATTTTACCATTTTTTAAAGTGCCATTTTATTTTCTCTTTATTTTATTTTGGGATTAGTGTTCTCCATTCTATTTTCATTGTTCCTTTAGCACAGACGTGGGCAAACTACGGCCTGTGGGCCGGATCCGGACCATTTGAAACGAATAAAACTAAAAAAAAAAAAAAAAAAAAAAAAAAGACCATACCCTTTTATGTAATGATGTTTACTTTGAATTCATATTAGTTCACACAAACACTCCATCCATGCTTTTGTTCCGGCCCTCCGGTCCAATTTAAGAACCCATTGTGGCCCTCGAGTCAAAAAGTTTGCCCTCCCCTGCTTTAGCAACATTTTTCTCTACCTCAATTTTAACTCTATGCTAAAACCCTCTTCCTCACTTTTCCCCGTTTGTTGTCCTGTTTCTCGTACATTATTCCTGCTTTAGATTTTCCCTATTCCTTCTTTTTACCCCCTGTCAAAATTTCGTCCTACTTATATATCCTATTTCCAATCCACTGCTCTAAATCCTTATACACCTCTCCCTTATCTTTCTTCACTATCCAATTTTTTTTCTTCGTTTATCTTTCTATTGTTTTGTTGCTGTTTGCTTGATTGTTGAGTGTATTGTTTTTTGTTTGTTTGTTTTTAGGATTGGTAGTGACGTTGTTTTGCTTTTTCTTTTTATCTTTTTCTGCTGGTTATTCCCCTCCCTCCACCATCCTCCCCCCTCCGCCCCCCCGGTTATTTTTGTGCTTCTGTTTTCCTTTGCCTCACTTGATATTATTGGTTGTTTGTAGTTTGCATTCATCTCCAGGGATCTGTTGCTGGTATTTGTTGGGATTAGTGGCAGCTCTATCAGAGTTTTCTCCTCATATGAATAGTCTCTTCCCTTCTTCTACTTAATTATCTATTTTCGCTCTTTTTTTTTTCTTTCTTCCCCTCCTTTTTCCCAATTTCACTTTTGCACTCTTTTTTTCTTATTTTTTCTTTTCTTTCTTCACTTTTATCTTTTTCTCTTCTTTCTTTCTTATCCCCTAATTCTCTTAATTCAGGTGGTCACCTTTATTTGGGGTTATTAATATCGTGAATACATTTGTGTTCAATGCCTGGTACATTGTGCCTTGTTGTGTTGTATTTTGTGACTTTAAATCAACGCAGCAGATCCAAGCAACAGCAGCCTCATGATAACCACACCCTCTGTCTGAGGAACAGAAGCTCTACGTGAAGCCTCCTCCAACCAGCCAGAAGAGCCACCACAGCTGTGAACAGCACCCACCAGAGGAGCTGCTGCCAACTGAGGAGCAGCTACTACCACAACTGTCCAAGGAGCAACCACAGCCCGAGGAGCCACTGCTACCCAGGGAGCAGCCACTGAACGACTCAACATCTAGATATGTCAGTGAGATCAAACATGGGTAGACAAAGAAACCCCCAAAGGAAAGAAAAGGAGGTCTCGCCAGAAAAGCAGCTAAGTGATACAGAGGCATTCAACATGACAGAAAAAGAATTCAGAATAAGGGTCCTAGAGTGCATAATCCAGAAGGAGGAAAAAAATCAACAACTTATGCAAGAAGCAAGAAGAAACAGATGAAAAAATCAATAACTTATGTAAGACCCAAGAAAAAATGAAGAGCGATATAGCTGCAATAAAAAACACCATTGAAAGTATCAACAGTAGACTAGGAGAATCAGAGGACCGAATTAGTGAATTAGAAGACAAGGAATTAAAACACACCCAAACTGTACTGCAATTGAAAAAAAAATTAAAAGACAGGAGGAGAACCTAAGGGAGTTTTGGGACAACATGAAATGAAACAACATATGAATAATAGGGGTGCCAGAACAACAGAAAGAGGAACAAGGACTAGAAAACCTATTCGAAGAAATAATATCAGAAAACTTCCATGAGGTGGGGAAGAAAAATGTCACACAAGCACAGAGAGTCCCAAACAAGGTGAACCCGAAAAGACCCACACCAAGACACATCATAATTACCATGGCAAATGTTCAGGACAAAGAGAGAATCTTACAGGCTGCAAGAGAGAGACGGAAAGTTACATACAAGGGATCTCCCATTAGATTGTCAAATGATTTCTCAACAGAAACACATCAGGCCAGAAAAGAATGGACTGAAATTTACAAAGTGATGCAAAGCAAAGGACTGAATCCAAGAATACTCTATCCAGCAAGGCTATCATTCAAAATTGAAGGGGAAATAAGAAGCTTCACAGAAAAAAAAGGCTAAGGGAGTTTATCACCACCAAGCAAGCAATGCAAGAAATGCTAAAAGGATTGGTGTAAAAAGAAGAAATAAAAAGCACAGAAAGAAAACAGCCACACGAAAAAAAAATGTCTAAAAACAAGTACCTTTCAATAATAACTTTAAATGTAAACGAACTAAATGCTCCAACCAAAAGACATTGAAAAGCTGAATGTATAAAAAAAATGACCCATACATTTGCTGTCTACATGAGACCCACCTCAGAAGAAGGGACTCACACAGACTGAAAGTGAAGGGATGGAAAAATATCTTTCAGGCAAATGGAAACGAAAACAAAACTGGGGTAGTAATACTTATATTGGACAAAACAGACCTCAAAGTGAAGGCCATAACAAGAGATAAGGAAGGCCACTTCATAATACTAAAGGGATCAATACAACAAGAAGATATAACCCTGATAAACATATTGTACCCAAATGCAGGAGCACCCAAATACATAAAAAAAAACTCCTGGAAGATATCAAAGGAGAGATTGACAACAATACAATCATAGTAGAGGACTTTAATACACCACTGACATCACTGGATAAATCCTCTAGACAAAGAATCAGAAAAGAAACAGCAATCATAAATGACTCACTAGATCAGATGGACTTAATTGACATCTACAGAACATTCCACCCGAAAGCCACGGAATATACATTCTTCTCCAGTGCTCATGGGACATCTTTAAAAATAGACCACATATTGGGTCACAAACAAAGTCTCCCCAAATTCAAGAAGATTGAAATCATACCAAGCATCTTCTCAGACCACGATGGCATAATATTAGAAATAAACTACAATAAAAACAACCCAAAATACTCAAACACTTCGAAGTTGAATAGCATGTTATTAAATATAGATTGGGTTACCAATGAGATCAAAGAAGAAATTAAAAACACCCTGGAAACTAATGACAATGGAAACACAACAATCCAAAACCTATGGGATGCAATGAAAGCAGTCCTGAGAGGGAAGTTTATAGCTCTACAAGCCTATCTCAAAAAACAAGAAAAAATGGTAGTAAATCATCTAACTCTACATCTCAAAGAATTAGAAAGAGAGCAACAAGAAAACCACAGAGTGAGCAGAAGGAAGGAGATAATAAAGATCAGAGCAGAAATAAATGACATAGAGACCAAAAAAACAATACAGAAAATCAATGAAACCAAGAGCTGATTCTTTGAAAGGATAAACAAGATTGACAAACCGCTAGTCAGGCTCACCAAGAAGCAAAGAGAGAGGACCCAAATAAACAAAATCAGAAATGATAGAGGTGAAAGAACAACAGACTCCAAAGAAATACAAATGATTATTAAAAAGAAAATACTATGGACAACTCCACTCCAACAAACTTGACAACCTGGAGGAAATGGACAAATTCCTAGAAAAATACAACATTCCAAAACTCAATCAGGAAAAATCTAAAAATCTCAATAGGCCAATGACTATGGAAGAAATTGAAGCAGTCATCAAAAAGCTTCCAGCAAACAAAAGCCCAGGACCAGACAGCTTCACAGGGGAGTTTTACCAAACATTCAAGGAAGAACTAAAACCTATCCTCCTCAGACTACTAAAAAAAAATCCAAGAGGAAGGAACACATCCAAGCTCATTCTATGAAGCCAGCATCACCCTAATACCAAAACCAGGTAAACACAACACAATGAAAGAGAATTACAGGCCAATATCCCTCATGAACATAGATGCCAAAATCCTCAATGAAAGCTTAACAAATCGGATCCAGCAGTATATCAGAAAGATCATAAACCATGACCAAGTAGGATTTATCCCAGGGATGCAAGGATGATACAATATCTGAAAATCAACAAACGTGATACATCACATAAAAAAATTGAAAGAAAAAAACCACATAGTCATATCAATTGATGCAGAAAAAGCATTTGAAAAAAATCCAACATCCATTTTGGATAAAAATTCTCAGCAAGGTGGGAGAAGAAGGATTATACCTCAACATAATAAAAGCCATATATGACAAGCCCTCAGCCAGCATCATACTCAATGGACAAAAACTAACACCATTTCCCCTAAGAACAGGAACAAGACAAGGATGCCCACTCTCACCAATTCTGTTCAATATAGTACTGGAAGTATTAGCCATTGCAATTAGACAAGAAGAAGAAATAAAAGGCATCCAAATTGGAAAAGAGGAAGTAAAACTGTCCTTATTTGCAGATGACATGATACTATACAAAAAAAACCCTAGAGATTCCATCAAAAAACTACTAGACTTAATACATGAATTTGGCAATGTAGCAGGATACAAAGTTAATCCCAAGAAATCTATGGCATTTCTATACACCAATAGTGAACTTTCAGAAAGAGAGACTAAAAAAACAATCCCATTTACCATTGCACCAAAAGAATTAAGCTACCTAGGACTAAACTTAACTAAAGAGGTAAAAGACCTCTTCTCAGAAAACTACAGGACGTTGAAAAAAGAGATAGAGGAAGACATAAACAGATGGAAGAACATGCTGTGTTCATGGATTGGTAGAATCAACATCATTAAAATGTCCATATTACCCAAAGCAATCTATAAATTCAATGCACTTCCCATTAAAATACCAACAGCATATTTCACGGATCTAGAATGAACTCTCCAAAAATTCATCTGGAATTAAAAAAAAAATAGCTGCAGCAATCCTGAGAAAGCAGAACAAAGTAGGTGGGATCTCAATACCAGATATCAAGGTGTATTGCAAAGCCACTGTTCTCAAAACTGCCTGGTACTGGCACAAAAACAGACATATAGATCAATGGAATAGAATAGAGAGCCCAGAAATCGACCCGAACCAATATGCTCAATTAATATTTGACAAAGGAGGCAAGAACATACAATGGAGTCAAGATAGTCTCTTCAATAAACGGTGTTGGGAAAATTGGACAGATACATGTAAAAAAAAAAGAAAATAGATCACCAACTTATACCATACACAAAACAAACTCAAAATGGATAAAGGACTTAAATGTACTACCGGAAACCATAAAAATACTAGAGGAATCCAAAGGCAACAAAATCTCAGATATATGCCGAAGCAGTTTCTTCACTGATACAGCTCCTAGGGCATTGGAAACTAAAGAGAAAATAAACAAATGGGACTACATCAAAATAAAAAGCTTCTGCACAGCAAAAAGCCCACTGCGTGGGAAAACATATTTGCCACTGTCATATCTGATAAGAGCCTAATCTCCAACATTTATAGGGAACTCATACAACTCAACAAAAGGAAGATAAACAATCCAATCAAAAAATGGGCAAAGGACCTAAATAGATACCTTTTAAAAGAGGACATTCAGAAAGCCAAGAGACATGAAAACATGCTCAAAGTCACTAATCATCTGAGAGATGAAAATCAAAACAAGAATGAGGTACCATCTCACACCTGTCAGAATGGCTATCATCAACAAATCAACAAACGACAAGTGCTGGAGAGGATGTGGGAGGTTGCGATGCCACCCTCAGTCACGCTCAGGGTAGGGCCAATTGGGGGCTTGGGGCACCGCCCCCTGTCACACTCAAGGCAGGGTCGATGGGGAGGTTGTGGAGCCATCCCCTGTCACGCACACAGCAGGGCCCATCAGGGGTGTTGGGGCTCCATATCCTGTCATGCACAGAGCAGGGCCCATCAAGGGGTTGGGGAGCTCCCCCCTGTCACACACAGAGCAGGGCCCATAAGGGGGTTGGGGAGCTCTCCCCAGTCACTCACAGAGTAGGGCTGATAGGGGAGTTGGGGCACCACCCCCTGTCACACACAGAGCAGGGCGGATCAGCGGGTTGGGGCGCCGCCCTCTATCACCCACAGATCAGGGCCAATCAGGTGGTTGGGGCGCCACCCTGTCACACTCAGGGCAGGGCCGATGGGTAGGTTATGGCTCTACCCCATCACACACAGAGCAGGGCCCGTGGGGGGGTGGGGGTTGGGGTGCCGCACCCTGTCACACACCAAGCAGGGCTGATCAGGGGGTTTGGGTGCTGCCCCCTGTCACGCTGATCCCAGTCCCGGAAGGCCTTGCGGCTCCGCTGATCCCGGTGCTGGGAGGCATATTACCCTTTTACTATATAGGATAGAGGCCTGTTGCATGGGTGGGTGCAGGCTGGTTTTCCCTGAAGGGTGTCCTGGATCAGGGTGTGGGTCCCCACTGGGGTGCCTGGCCAGCCTGGGTGAGGGGATGATGGTTGTTTGCAGCTGGTCACACACCCTTCAGGGTGGGGGTCCCCACTGGGGTGCCTGGCCAGTCTGGGTGAGCGGCTGAGGGCTGTTTTCAGGTTGGGGGTGACTGAAGCTCCCAACCGCTCCTTTTTTCCTTTTTTTTTTTTTATTCTGGGCCAGCTTTAGCTTGAGGCTTGGCTCCAGCTCTTAGGCCTCCGCTGCTGAAAGTAGGTTTCTGGCCTTTGCTTACAATGTTGCGATTCTGCTGGCTGAAGTCTGGTGGTATTCGTTACAATGTTTCTTATACTGCCGGCTCAGATGCTTGCAGCCGCAGGCTTGGAACGTTGGTTTCCTCCGTCACTGAGGCAAGCAAGCCTCATGTTAGTTTCAAGCTGCCTGGCTGCTGGCCGCCATCTTGGCTGACAGTTTATTTGCATATCTCGCTGATTAGCCAATGAAAAGGGTATCAGTCATATGCCAATTACCATGTTTCTCTTTTATTAATGTAGATGAACAAAAATAGATACAGAGGCAGAGCTGCCTTAAACCGACTGTCAAACTGCAGCGGGAAGGCCAGGGGGCGGGGGGAGGGGGAAGAAGGGGGGGTGGGTAAGAGACCAACTGAAGGATTTATATGCATGCATATAAGCATAACCAATGGACATAAGACACTGGGGATTAGGGGAGGCCAGGGAATTGTCAATGGTGGGGGAAAAAAGGAGACATATCTAATACCGTTTGTAATACTTTAAGCAATATAAAATAAATAAATAAAAAATAAATAAATAAATAAATAAATAGTTCACTAAATTTTATATGCAAAACATTACAAGCCTAAATTCAAGACCTAATTTCAGCTTTTCACATCATTAACTATATGTACAGAGAATGAATAGGTAACACCATCAAAATAAATGATGTTCAAAAGAAAAAAGTTCAATGAACTTAGAGGAAGAGTATATGAACTTAGTGATAACTTCAACAAAGAGATAGAAACCATAATTTGGAGATAGAAAACATCAAAACCAGATATGAAGAAAATCATAACTGAAATGAAGCATATATTACAGAGAATCAATCAATAGCAGAGTAGATGAAACAGAGAATCAAATCAGCAATCTGGCAGATAAGGAAGCAGAAAACAGTCAGAACAGCAAAAAGAAAAAAAGAACTTTAAAAAATGAGGAGACTTTAAGGAGCCTCTGGGAAAACATCAAGCATACCAACATTTGCATCATGGGGGTCCTGGAATAAAAAGAGAGAGAGCAAGTAATTGGAAACTTATTTGAAAAAATAATGACAGAAAACTCCCCTAACTTAGTGAAGGAAGTAGACACACAAGACCAGGAAGCACAGATAGTTCTAAATAAGATGAGCCAAAGGAGGCCCGCACTAGGACACACCACAATTAAAATGCCAAAGGTCACAGACAATGAGAATTTTAACAGCAACAAGAGAAAGGCAGTTAGTTATCAACAAGGGAGCTTTCACAAGACTGTCAGTTAATTTCTCATAAAACCTTTGCAGTTCAGAAGGGATTGGCATGAAATATTTAAAGGGATAAAAAGCAAAGACCTACAACCTAAATTACTATACCCAGCAAAGCTATTGAAGGGCAGATAAAGAGCTTCCCACAGAAGAAAAAAACACACAAAGAATTCATCACCACCAAACCACTATTAAAGAAATATTAAAAGGTCTTCTTGAAAGAAGAAAAAGAAGAAGAACAACAAGAAGAAGGGATCAAAATTATGAATAATAAAATGGAAATATATATATATATATATATATATATATATATATATATCAACACTAATAAAAGAGAAAAATGGTAATTGGCGTACGAGCTACCCTTTTCATTGGCTAATCAGGGCTATATGCAAATTAACTGCCAACTAAGATTGGCAGTTAACTGCCAACAAGATGGCGGTTAATTTGCATATGTAGGCACAATGCAGGGAGGCGAAAGGGAAAGCAGGAAGAAGCCCCCTGCCACTGACAGTGATCGGAAACCTAGGGGAGAGCTAAGAGCTGGGGGGCAGGGCAAAGGCGGCCCTGCCCCCCAGCCATGATTGGAGAATCAGGTGCCTTTTCCGCCCTGGCCAGTGATAGCAGGAAGTAGGGGTGGAGCCTGCGATGGGAGCTGGGCACGGTCGAAGCTGGCAGTCCCAGGAGCTAGGGGTCCCTTGCCTGGGCCTAAAGCGAAGCCCATGATCGTGGGGCCGCTGCAGCTGCGGGTCCCCGCTGCCCGGGCCGGACGCCTAGGCCAGAGGCATCAGGCCTGGGCAAGGGGCCGATCCTGCAATTGGAGGGTGATGGGGGTCAACGCCTGAGGGCTCCCAGTATGTGAGAGGGGGCAGGCTGGGCTGAGGGACACTCCCCCCCCCCACACACACACCCAGTGCACGAATTTCGTGCACCGGGCCCCTAGTATATATATATATATATATATATATATATAATTACTTTAAATGCAAATGGATTACATACCTATCAACAATTACTTTAAATGCTCTAATCAAAAGACATATAGTAGCTGAATGACTAACAAAACAAGACCATTACATATGTTGCCTACAAGAAATTCACTTCAGATCAAAAGACCTATAAGAGACTGCAGGTAAAGGAATGGAAAAAGATATTTCATGAAAATGGAAACAAAGAAACAAGAAAAAAAAAGCTGGGGTAGCAAAACGTATACCAGACAAAACACTTCTTAAACAAAGGCTACAATAAGAGACAAAAAGAGACCCAGCAATTCCATTTCTGGGCATTTATACACTGAAACCCAAAACAATAAATGAGAAAGAAACACTGAGTGGCCAGATTATTATGACCACCTTACATTTGTAGGCAAATTAGCCGTACACTGCATTGTATGGGATATGGAAGCTGAAGGCCTGCTCGAACACCTTTGCTGTCTGCAGTTACCAAGATAAAATGTCTCCAATTCGCACAGGAACACAAGGATTGGACAGTGGAGCATTGGAAAAAAGTCATGTGGTCCGATGAATCACGTTTCCAGTTGCATCATGCAGATTGCAGAGTGAGAATTTGGCGGAAACAGCATGAAAGCATGCACCCCACATGCATGAGTACAACCCTTCAAGCTGGTGGGGGCAGTGTTATGGTTTGGGGCATGTTTTCTTGGCATGATTTGGGCCCTTTAATTCATGTGGAACAAACTCTGAATAGCACAACATTACCTAAGTATCATTGCTGATCAGGTTCATCCTGTCATGTTGATGGCATATCCCAATGGAGACGGCTTCTTCCAAGAAGACAATGTGCCATACCATGGTGCTTGTATTGTGCAGGAGAGGTTTCAAAAACATGAGGGAGACTTTACCTTACTTAGGTGGCCCCCACAATCACCAGATCTCAATCCAATTGAGCATTTGTGGGACAAAATTAAAAGAGCCATCAGGCAGCTGGTTCCACAACCATCAAATCTCACAGAACTGGACAGTGCTATTCATCAGGCATGGTGTCAGATTCCTCGCATCACCTTACAACATCTCGTGGAGTCAATGCCAAGAATTGCCGCAGTATTGAATTCAAAAGGTGGCCCAATGAAGTGCTGATGGGGTGGTCATAATAATCTGGCCACTCAGTGTGTGTGTGTGTGTGTGTGTGTGTGTGTGTGTGTGTGTGTGTGTGTGTGTGTGTATCCCACGTTCAAAGGCTGTTAAATCGCATTTTTTACCCATATCTTCAGAAAAAAAATCACTTCTACTGGCATGGTAAACAACCTGCTTCCCTATTTATAATGGTCTGGCCCTCTAGCCACTTCAGCGCGAAATTACAGCTAATTTGCCTACAAACGTCAGGCGGTCATAATAATCTGGCCACTCAGTGTATATGTATCTACATGTTCGCTGCAGCATTATTTACAATAGCCAAGATATGGAAGCAACCTACCTAGTGTCCATCAATAGATGAATAAATAAAGAAGTAGTGCATTTAATACAATGGAGTATGACTCAGCCATAAAAAAGAATGAAATATTGTCATCTTGTAACAACATGGATGGACCTAGAGTGTTTTGTGTTGAGTGAAATAAGTCAGACAGAGATAGACAAATATCATGGCAATCTAAAAAAAAATAATAATAAAATAAAAGAACAAACAGAACAGAAACAGAGTCATAGATAGAGAGGACATTTTGACAGTTGCCATATGGGAAGGGAGTTGGGGAGACTGAGTGAAAAAAGGTGAAGGGATTAAAAAGTACAATTTTGTAGTTACAGAATGGTCATGGGGATGTAAAGTACAGCATAGGGCAGGGGTGGGCAAACTTTTTGACTCGAGGGCCACAATGGGTTCTTAAACTGGACTGGAGGGCTGGAACAAAAGCATGGATGGAGTGTTTGTGTGAACTAATATAAATTCAAAGTAAACATCATTACATAAAAGGGTACGGTCTTTTTTTTTTTTTTTAGTTTTATTCATTTCAAACGGGCTGGATCCGGCCCACGGGCCATAGTTTGCCCACGGCTGGCATAGGGAATATAGTCAATAATATTATAATAACTATGTAGGTTGTCAGAAGGGTACTAGATTTATCAGAGTAATCACTTCTTAAGTTATATAAATGTCTAATTACTGGATGGCATATCTGAAACTAATATAATACTCTATGTCAACTGTAATTGAAAAAGAAAAAATAGTTTTTAAAAAGAGAGTGCACAGGGGAAAGAAACGCTTTCTTTTCATGGGTTCTCCTGCCAAAACCAACGTTTTGCTGTGATAGCATAAGTGGGTGTGTTTTTTAATAATGCTTTGTGAAAAAGCTAATCATCATCCATTCTTATGATGACAAATATCAACCATAAGAAAAATATAACACTTATTTTCTCCAGCATTATGGGAGCATGAACAGTCATACAAATTAATTTTCTGGATAAGTGGAGTTTAGATTTTTAAGAGTCATAGTTTTTATTCTACTTAAACCATTTAAGTAGAAGTCTTTCTAAAATTGATTACATAATTCCCTGATATTTATTTACACAAATAGTAAAGTTTGAGTCAGGCACTGTGATAGATACTAATAAAACAAACAAACAAAAAAAGTGCACAAGACTTGTCCTTCAAGAAATGCATGTCTGTTCTATGGGGAAGATATATAAACAGGTGGTTGTAAGAGACAACAACAACAGCTGTGAGAGAAGTATAAATGCAGTGCAAGGGAGCAGAGAGAAAAGCAGGGAACCCTGGGCAAATCAGGAGATACTTCATTGGCAATGAGACATTTGAGTTTGAATATGCCTATGCTAGAGACTGGGGAAAGGGTGGGGAGATCATCAAGGAGTATCCTACAGGAGTGGCAAGAACTGAGTATGAGCAGAGTATCTACAATAATAAAAGGGTAATATGCTAATTAGACTGGATGTCATTCCGGATGTCCTTCCTGATGAAGCCGGGGCCGGAGGGCAGCCAGTGCCAGCAGCCGGGGGAAGGCAGGCCTACTCTTACATGAATTTTCATGCAACAGGCCTCTAGTATGATATATTAGGGGATAGATCAAGATGGGAACAAGATGGTGAAGGAAGTTGTATGCCAAGCTAGGGTGTTTGGATTTTGCCTTATTGGTAAGATTATTTTTTTTTAAATATTGTGGTTTAGTGTGACTTTATTTTATTTTGTTAATATATTTTTATTGATTTTAGAGAGAAAGGGAGAGGGAGAGAGAG
Source organism: Myotis daubentonii (assembly GCF_963259705.1). Taxonomy (NCBI): domain Eukaryota; kingdom Metazoa; phylum Chordata; class Mammalia; order Chiroptera; family Vespertilionidae; genus Myotis; species Myotis daubentonii. Next base: position 120,322,306 of record NC_081841.1, read on the forward strand.
ATAGAAACATCAATGATGAAGGAGAATAATTGATCGACTGCCTCCTGCATGCCCCACACTGGGGATCAAGCCCGAAACTCAGGCATGTGCCCTTGACTGGAATCAAACCCGGGACTCTTCAGTCCATGGACTGACACTCTATTCAATAAGCCAAACTTGTGAGGGCTTAATGGTACCAATTTTAAAGAGGACTTATTGACATGATCAATTTTATTTCAAAGCAAGACATTGTATGACAAAACAGAAGACACATTAGGAAGAGGAAAGACTAGAGCAGGGGTCCTCAAACTTTTTAAATAGGGGGCCAGTTCACTGTCCCTCAGACCGTTGGAGGGCCGGACTATAGTTTAAAAAAAAAAAAAAAACTATGAACAAATTCCTATGCACACTGCACATATCTTATTTTGAAGTAAAAAAACAAAATGGGAACAAATACAATATTTGTATTTGCATGTGGCCCGCGGGCTGTAGTTTGAGGACCCCTGGACTAGAGGGACATATGTGTGTGGGTAGAGAAGAGGAACCAGCAGCAGCAAGGAGAACAGGAGGGAAGAAGGAAGGGCAGTTGCTAGTTGTGGCAAGTAAGTGGTTTTATTGTGGAACTTTATCAAGGAGGTGTAATATGCAACATAAGTGAGGATAAGTAAATAAAGTTAAGACCCTGAGGGTGAGAAGAAGAGGAAGAAGAAGAAGAAGAAGAAGAAGAAGAAGAAGAAGAAGAAGAAGAAGAAGAAGAAGAAGAAATTAGATGACTCACACCGAGAGGCAAATATATATGTTAACAATAAACTATGTACAATATAACAAGACCACATTGAATTGTGGGAAAGGAGAATGACAGTGAAATTAATATAAATTAATGTAAATTTTTAGTGACTTGAATGTTAAAAGGGAAATTGAGGAGGGCTGAAAGAAAAATTAATAGGTAAACAAACAACCTTATTTGCAAAAAATAATATAGCTTAGCTGGTGGATAAGACAGGGGTAAAAGGATGCTTCAGCAATATTAGATCAGCAAGGATTATAAGGAATCAATTTCTGGGCTGGGTAAGCATGACAGCTAGTATCATATTGCGCTAAAGAAACAATGTGGTAAAGGTCTGTGGTCTCTAATTAGGAGGCAGAAGTAAAGTATCATTGCTATTCTCACATATTTATACTCAATCAGAAATGCATAATGGTTACAAATCGAATGTTTTTATTTCCCTAAAATTCAAATGTTGAAATAATTAATTGGATGAGGACATGTGTTGTTAGAGTTCTGAGAGAGCTTGCTCCTTTTTGCCATGTGAGAACAAAGCAAGAATATGGCCCTGTATGAACCAGGAAACAGGCTCTCACCAGACACATAACCTGACTATGTGGGTGCCCTGATCCAGCTTACAGAGCTGCAAAAGATAAATTTCTGTTGTTTATAAGCTACCTACTTTATGGTAAAATATAGCAGCCCAAGCTAACCAAGATAATAATTATTAACTTGTTATTTCAATCCATTAAGATAAAACATACACTTTTCTTTTGATCTTGTTCTCACTATTTGGTAAAAGATGTAGAGAAGATAAAGAACATTGCTGAGAGAGAAAATGGCGGAGGTATAAACGGACGTGTCCTGTGCCTTGTCCTGGAGCAGATAAGGGTGAGCAGATGAAACGGGTAACATACAGCCCGAATATGCAGAGGATATTCAGCTGAGAGACAGTCTGCAGCTGGGAAAGACAGAGAACTCCCAGAAAAAAAAGGACGGTTGGAGACTGTGGCTGAAACCTCTCTGGTGCGCCGGCTAAGCAGTGGAGACCGCGCCATCTTGAGTGGCTGTTACCGGCATCCAGAGATCAGCTACTAACCTGGAAACAAGGGATCTCAAGCAGCGTGACTGCGTGAACTCAGACTAGCACTGCTTCTTCTCACGGAAAGGTTAGACTTCCCCTAAAGGTGCGGTTTGCAATTCAGGTTGGAGACAGGACCATGCGTGCGCGTGCACGCTGGCGCGCGAGCATGGGGCAAAATCTGCACCCCACAGAGTCCGCAGCTGTTGGGACCACCGTGACCCGCGAGTGGGGAAGGGGCCCAACGGGGCTGCTGGCAGAAGGGAACGCTAAAAATAAGCCCATAGCTGGACTGGATGTAAAAAAGCAGCCTTGGATTTTGCCAGTGTGCCGGCTGCTTGGTGCCAGGGGCGAGTGGATGCCCGGAGACTGCAGGCAGACCTGGAAGGTGGAGGCTTGCGAATTCGCACAACCTATCAGGCTCTTGTTGTTACAGTTCCCCTTAGATCCGTGCGTTTGACTATTAAACCCAGTGCATGGGATTCCCCAGTTGGGATCATTCGCAGAGCCTGTAGGGGAAAGTTCTTTTTGGGGATCCTGGGAAACAGAGCGGGGAGTAACGATTAAAGAACCAGCTCTGGGTAGTGGACTTTCCCAAACCAGTTTCAAGTACCATAGAGAAAATAAACCCTACTGATAGAGAGGACTTATAGCCTTGGAGGTCAATCCAGACACACTGCCACCCAGAGGCAGAGCCACGAACTGTCTCTTCTGTAAATATAAATAAAAGCAGTCTGGTGAACAAATACAACCTGCCTTAAAATCAGGACTGTGGTTTATGGCACGGAGGGACAGTGTATCGCAGGGAAATTTAAGACTCTCATGAATGCCTGGCAGGACTAAGGTGTGCCAAAAAGAAGAGTAGAACATCTGAAGCACCTTCACTACTGCACATTTTTATCTTTTTTTTAATTCTTTTTTTCACCATTTCATTAATAACCTATTTCATTTTTTTTCATCGCCTCATCTTACCTTTTTAATTACTACATTTTTAACCAGTATTATTGCTATCATTTTACCATTTTTTCAAGTGTTATTTTTTTTTCTTTATTTTATTTTGGGATTAGTGTTCTACACTCTATTTTCATCGTTCCTTTAGCATCATTTCTCTCTATCTCACCATTACCCTTAAGCCAAAACTCTCTTCCTCACTTTTCCAGTTTTGTTGTCCTATTCCTCTTACCCTATTCCTGCTTTAGATTTTCCCTATTCCTTCTTTTTACCCACTGTCTAAATTTCACCCTACTTATATATCTAATTTCCAATCCCTTGCTCTGAATCCATATACACCTCTCTCTTATCTTTCTTCACTATCCAATTTATTTTCTCTCTCTCTCTGTTGTTTTGCTAGTGTTTGCTTGATTTTGAGTATATTGGGTTATTTTTATGCTTGTTTGGGAGATTGTTTTGTTTTTCATTTTCATTTTTCTGTTTTGCTTATTTTTTCTTTCTCTGGTTATTTTTGTGCTTCTTTTTTCCCTTGCCTCGCTTGATAATAGAGGTTGTTTATACTTTGCATTAATCTCCAGGGATCTGCTGCTGGAATTCGTTGGGATTAGTTGCGGTTCTATTAGAGTTTTCTCCTCATACAAATAGCCTCTTCCCCACCTCTACTTCATTCTCTCTCTTACTTTTTTTTCTTCTCTCCCTTTTCCCAATCTCATTTCGGCACTCCTTTTTGTTTTTTCTTTTTCTCTTTAATCTTTTTCTCTTTTTTCTTCTTTATCCCCTAATTCTCTTTGCTAGGGTGGTCACCTTTATTAGGGGTTATTAATATCGTGAATACATTTATGTCCAGTGCCTTGTACATTGTGCCATGTTTGGATCATGGTGAAACAAAGAACCAACCTACATATGAAAGAAAAACAGGCGTTATCAGAAAAGGAAGTAAACGAAATGGAGGCAAGCAACCTGTCAGAGAAAGAATTCAGAGAAATGGCCATAAGGTGGATGAAAAGAATGGAAGACCAATTCAACAATATGTGTAGGAACCAAGAGGAAATGAAGAAAAACCAAGAAGAAATGAAATATGACATCACTGCTATAAAGAACTCAATAGAAAGCATCAACAGTAGACTAGAGGAAGAAGAGGAGCACATCAGTGAGCTAGAAGACAAGGTAGGAAAAAATACTCAAACAGAACAGCTTCTAGAAAAAAAAATTAAAAAGCAGGAGGAGAGCCTAAGAGAACTCTGGGACAATGCTAAACGAAACAACATCCAAATAATAGGGGTGCCAGAAGGAGAGGAAACTGAGCAAGGAATAGAAAACCTGTTTGAAAAAATAATAACAGAAAATTTCCCTGATACAGGGAGGAAAAAACTCACACAAATCCAAGAAGCTCACAGAATCCCAAACAAAATGAACCCAAAAAGACCGACGCCAAGGCACATAATAATTAAATTGGCAAACACCAACGACAAAGCAAGAATCCTAAAAGCAGCCAGAGAGAGACAGAAAGTTACCTACAAAGGATCCCCCATCAGACTAGCGACCAATTTCTCAACAGAAACACATCAGGCAAGAAGGGAATGGAATGAAATATACAAGTCATGCAAAGGAAGGGTCTGAATCCAAGAATACTGTACCCAGAGAGGCTATCAATCAAAATTGAGGGTCAAATCAGGAGCTTCACAGACAAAAATGGTCTATGGGAGTTTATTACAACCAAACCAGCAATGCAAGAAATGCTAAAGGGTCTGCTGTAAAAAGAAAAAATAGGGAACAAAGAAGGAACGTAGTGGTAAAGAACAAAACTGGTGACTAACAAGTTTCCATCAATAATAACTTTAAATGTAAATGGATTAAATGCCCCAGGCAAAAGGCATAGGGTAAATGAGTGGATAAGAAAACATGACCCATATATCTGCTGTCTACAGGAAACCCACCTCAGAAAAAAAGGCTCACACAGACTGATGGTGAAGGGATGGAAAAAGGTTTTTCATGCCAATGGAAGTGAAAAAAAAGCCGGGGTAGCAATATCTGACAAATTAGATCTCAAAGTGAAGGACATAAAAAGAGATAAAGAAGGCCACTTCATAATACTAAAGGGAGCAGTCCAACAAGAAGAAATAACTCTAGTAAATATATATGCACCCAATATAGGAGCACCCAAGTATATAAGAAATCTTCTGGAGGAGATCAAGGGAGAGATTGACAGCAATACAATCATAGTAGGGGACCTAAATACCCCATTATCACCACTGGACAAATCCTCTAAACAAAAACTCAGCAAAGAAACATCAATCCTAAATGACTCACTAGATCAGATGGAATTAATTGACCTCTTCAGAACATTTCACCCCAAAGCCACAGAACATACATTATCCTCAAGTGCACATTTGTCATCTTCAAAGATAGACCATATATTGGGTCACAGACAAAGTCTCTTCAAATTCAAGAAAATTGAAGTCATATCAAGCATCTTCTCAGACCACAAAGGCATAAAACTGGAAATCAACTACAACAAAAACAATCCAAAAAAATCAAACACATAGAGACTAAATAGCATGCTATTAAACAACAACTGGGTTACCAGAGAGATCAAAGAAGAAATAAAAAACATCATGGCAACAAACGACAATGAAAACACAACAATCCAAAACCTATGGGACACAGTGAAAGCAGTCTTGAGAGGGAAGTTCATAGCTCTACAAGCCTACTGCAAGAAACAAGAAACAATGAGAATAAATGACCTAACTCTACAACTCGAAGAGTTGGAAAGAGAGCAACAAAAAAAGCCCACTGTAAGCAGAAGGAAGGAAATGACAAAGATCAGAGCGGAGATAAACGACATAGAGACCAGAACAATACAAAAGATCAACAAAACCAAGAGCAGGTTCTTTGAAAGGATAAACAAGATTGATACACCTCTAGCCAGGCTCACCAAGAAACAAAGAGAGAGGACCCAAAAAAACAAAATCAGAAATGAAAGAGGAGACATACCAACAGACCCCATAGAAATACAAAGGGTTGTTAGAAAATACTATGAACAACTCTACTCCAACACACTAGACAACCTGGAGGAAATGGACATATTCCTAGAAAAATACAACCTTCCAAAACTTAATCAGGAAGAATCTAAAAATCTCAATAGGCCAATAACTATGGAGGAAATCAAAGCAGTCATCAAAAGTCTTCCAGCAAACAAAAGCCCAGGGCCAGACGGCTTCACATGGGAGTTTTACCAAACATTCAAGGAAGACCTAAAACCTATCCTCCTCAGACTATGTCAAAAGATCCAAGAGGAAGGAGCACTTCCCAGCTCATTCTATGAAGCCAGCATCACCCTAATACCAAAACCAGATAAAGACATTACAATGAAAGAGAATGATAGTCCAATATCCCTCATGAACATAGATGTCAAAATCCTCAACAAAATCCTAGCAAATCGGATCCAGCAGTACATCAGAAAGGTCATACACCATGACCAAGTGGGATTTATCCCAGGGATGCAAGGATGGTACAATATCCGCAAATCAATAAATGTGATACATCACATAAACAAATTGAGAGTAAAAAACCACATAGTCATATCAATTGATGCAGAAAAAGCATTTGAAAAACTCCAACACCCTTTCTTGATAAAAACTCTCAGCAAGATAGGAATTGAGAGATCATACCTCAACATAATAAAAGCCATATATGACAAACCCACAGCCAACATCATAATCAATGGGCAAAAACTAAAACCATTCCCCCTACAAACAGGAACAAGTCAGGGATGCCCCCTCTCATCACTCCTGTTCACCATAGTACTGGAAGTACTAGCCGTTGCGATCAGACAAGAAGAAGAAATAAAAGGCATCCAGATTGGAAAGGAAGAAGTAAAACTGTCCTTATTTGCAGATGACATGATACTGTACATAGAAAACGCTAAAGACTCCATCAAAAAATTATTAGACTTAATAAATGAATTCGGCAATGTAGCAGGATACAAAATTAATGCTAAGAAATCCATGGCACTTCTTTACACCAATAGTGAACCTACAGAAAGTGAAACTAAAAAAGCAATCCCATTTACCATGGCACCAAAAAAAATTAAAATACCTAGGAATAAACTTAATTAAGGAGGTAAAAGACTTATATGCTGAAAACTAGAGGAAGACATAAACAGATAGAAGAACATACCATGTTCATGGATTGGTAGAATAAACATCATCCAAATGTCCATACTACCCAAAGCAATCTATAGAGTCAATGCAATCCCCATTAAATTACCAACGGCATATTTCACAAATCTAGAACGAACGTTCCAAAAATTCATCTGGAATAAAAAAAAGACACCGAATAGCTGCAGCAATCCTGAGAAAGAAGAACAAAGTAGGTGGGATCTCAATACCAGATATCAAACTGTATTACAAAGCCACTGTTCTCAAAACTGCCTGTTACTGGCACAAGAACAGACATATAGATCAATGGAATAAAATAGAGACCCCAGAAATCTACCCAAACCACTATGCCCAATTAATATTAGACAAAGGAGGAAAGAGCATACAATGGAGTCAAGACAGTCTCTTCAATAAATGGTGTTGGGAAAATTGGACAGATACATGCAAAAAGATGAAACTAGACCACCAACTCACACCATACACAAAAATAAACTCAAAATGGATAAAAGACTTAAACGTAAGACGGGAAACCATAAAAATACTAGAGGAATCCACAGGCAGTGAAATTGCAAACATATGCCAAAGGAATTTCTTCTCTGATAATGCTCCTAGGGCAATGGAAACTAAAGAGAAAATAAACAAATGGGACTACATCAAAATAAAAAGCTTTTGCACAGCAAAGGAAATCTTCAACAAAACAACAATAAGACCCACTACATGGGAGAAGATATTTGCCAATGATACCACCGATAAGGGTTTAATTTCCAACATTTACAGAGATCTCATGAAACTTAACAAAAGGAAGATAAACAATCCAATAAAAAAAATGGGCAACGTACCTAGATAGACACTTTTCGAAAGAGAACATACAGAAGGCCGAAAGACATATGAAAACATGCTCAAAATCACTAATTACACGAGAGATGCAAATCAACACGACAATGCGTTATCATCTCACACCTGTTAGAATGGCTATCATCAACAAATCAACAAACAACAAGTGTTGGAGAGGATGTGGAAAAAAAGGAACCCTTCTGCACTGCTATTGGGAATGCAGTCTGGTGCAGCCACTGTGGAGAACAGTATGGAGCTACCTCAAAAAACTAAAAATGGCACTCCCATTTGACCCAGTGATCCCACTACTAGGAATATATTCCAAGAAACCAGAAACACCAATCAGAAAGGATATATGCACCCCTATGTTCATAGCAGCACAACTCACCATAGCTAAGATTTGGAAACAGCCTAAGTGCCCATCAGGAGATGAGTGGATTAGAAAACTGTGGTACATATACACAGTGGAATACTATGCTGCGGTAAAAAAGAAGGAACTCTTGCCTTTTGCAACAGCATGGATGGAACTGGAGAGCATTATGCTAAGTGAAATAAGCAAGTCAGAGAAACATAAATACCACATGATCTCACTCATTTGTGGATTATAGAGAACAACATAGACTGATGAAAAGGGACAGATCCAAAGACTGAGAAACAGCAATCAGGCTATCATTCGCCAGAAGGAAAGTAGGAGAGGGCGGGGGTAAGGGGAAGAGATCAACTGAAGGACTTGTATACATGTATATAAGCCAAACCAATGGACATGGACAACAGGGGGATGGGAGCATGAGTGTGTGGCATGGGGGGGGGAGGTTGGGGGTTAATGGGGGAGGGGGGATGAGGACACATTTGTAATACCTTAACTAATAAAAAAATAAATTAAAAAAATAACATTGCTATTTGCAAATTACCCATTTTGTATAATACTAAATAGGAATAGCATCCCAAATGGTCAAAAGAGGAAAAGGAAAATAAGCCCATGTAGCTGCTGGTTGGGGTGTAATAGGCTCTTGGAAGTCAGGGATTTCCATACTGCCTTTCATGTTATTTGTATTCATGTCCTATCTCTAGAACTAGATGATATAACATTCCTTGAGGACAGAGAAGGGTATATATATCCATGTGGATAGAGCAGCATGAGTATTTTTAAAAACAGCCCAAGGACTCTCAATTTAGGTTTAACTTTCTTAGTGCTCTAATATTTTTCACATATTATTTTCCATTCTTTCCTTGCAATAGGGTCATATAAAATATGTGGTTACTTACCATTATAATAGTATTTCACTGAGTATCATTAAATTAGATTCAGAAAGGCATAAGCCTAGATTTTATTTTAACAAAAATTTGAGCTAAAACAGATTTTAAGCCTTATTTTGTGAGGTTTATATATTGTTGAATTCCCCCATAGTTCTTGGTGATATACTTTGTATACAGCAGGTGCTCATTAAATATTAAACTACTGAAGATATTAAATAAGTTATTTTAATATCAGTAGAAATCTTCTGGGGAATGTGTTGGGAGAATGCTTCAAGACAGGAAAAAGCCAATGAAACAGTTTATTAAATAAAAGTGTAGGAGGAACCTAGAAATAAAATGTGTTACTCTTGAGGGGAAATTTTGCAGTTTTTAAAAAAAGTTATCTTGGTTATTCTAGTTCTAGAAAAGTATACAAAGTTAAATTTAAATTTAGAAAAGATTGTTTTTAAAGTTGCCAGCAAAATTGTACACAAAGTGCAGAACTGACAGAAGCATGACTTATTTCATTTTAATTCAAGCACTCTAGAAAGAGGGGGCAGAAAGCCACCATCAGACAGAACAAAACAAAGCTGAAAGGGTTGTTCAGAATGGTGGGAGGAAGAGCACTGAGTAAGAACACTTGGGAGGACTTCAATCAGGGCCAGTCATGAATAAGTAGCACTTCCAGAGCCTTCAGGAGGACCCCCATGGGGGGTCTAATCTTCATTTAGCCACTCAGAATATGGTCATAAATTGGGGTGTTAACTAAGATGTTAGTATAAACTAAAATAGGCTTGATGTCTGAAGGGACAAAGAAATCCTCAGACTTCTGATAGTGGGAACAATCACAAAACAGACACTTTTTTAAAGCAAAATGAACACATTCTTGAAGTGTGGCTTATTTGAAAGATTCCTAGAAAGGACCAGAAAATAAGTAACTAAACTGTCTGAACCCTGAAGTCCCAAGCCGGAGAAGTTTGGGACTTTTATAAAAGGGAAGGGAAAGCAAGTAAAATCGCAAAAAGTATAGGAGAAGTCACTGAAGCAGCTGAGTGGGTACACAATTTATGCCTCTGTCTTAATGTTTTTAAATCTTGTTTCAAATGGCATTTAAAATTTAAAAGTTAATATGCAAATGTGAACTTACACTCACATTTATATTAATTAAAAATCACTTATTTTAAAAAATAAACCTAATGAATAAGAGAGTCTCATCTCTTACATTCAACTGTTAGGTCACAGAAGATGACAGTACTGCACCTGCTCTGAGACAAGGAATCAGCTGAAACCTGACCTCTGCTCGTTCAATCTTAAAACAGCAGGTATTATGTGTTGTTTTGTTTTATTTTGTATCTTACTATGTCTTGGGACTATTCCAAGTGCTTTCTGCATTTCTCTTGATCTTCACAAAAACTTCATAGATAGGTATTCTTATTTTTCTCACTTTATTTATAGCCATGAATACTGAGGCAAAGAGAGTTATGCTAAGTAATGTGATAATGCCTATGCTACAAATAGATGGTTAAGCCAGAAATCAAAGCCACACACTTTCAATCCAGGGTCCTGTCTCTCTCATTTCCAACATTTCACCTTTTAAAATAGCAACTCAGTAACTCTGTATGACTTCATTGTACTTGTCTGCACAGTGTTCATTGTTTTATTTATGCCCCCATGTCCCACTGTAATGGAAATCCCATGGCAGCAGGGGTCTTGTCTATTTTGCTCATTTGCTCATCACTTACTTGCTAAGAAGGGGCCTCATATATAATAGGTACTCAATACATATCTGTGGAATGAAAAATGAATCAATAATTTATCATACCCTAAATTTCAGGCATGAAATAGTGATAAAAAATATTGAAGGTCATGGCTTTCAAATTGTGTTAATTAAAGCAGAATTACCTCACGGCTACCAGTTGTAGCTGACGGGGAGTCTGGGTGGGTAGGCAGTTGTGAAACTGTCTCTTCTTTTATCAGGGAAGTGCTACTTCATATGCACTGAAATCAAAGAGATCTGAGTTCAAATACAGACTCCTGGCTAGCCCAAGTGTCTTTCTTTTGTCAGTTCATTTTGTTCATTAGATTCCATATATAAGTGACATCATGTGGTATTTGTCTTTCTCTGACTGGCTTATTTCACTTAGCATAATAATCTCCAAGTTCATCCATGCTATCACAAAAGGTAAGAGTTTCTTCTTTTTTCATGGCTGCACAATATTCCATTGTGTACATGTACCACAGCTTTTTTTATCTACTCATCTACTGATGGGAATTTGGACTGTTTATAGATCTTGGCTATTATAAGTTTCTTAACCACTTGAAAATAATCAGTTTCTCATGCAAAATTGTGATGATGATAGCATCTAACTCACAGTGTAAATAAAAGGATTAAATGGGGGTAATGTGTATGAAACAATGCATGTCATAGCTTTACACAAAATACATTTTAGAAGTTATTCTCTGTTTCTCTCTGTCTCTCTGTCTCTCTGTCTCTCTCTCTCTCTCTCTCTCTCTCTCTCTATATATATATATATATATATATATATATATCTGTTTCTCTCTCTCTCTTTCTCTCTCTCTCTCTCTCTCTCTCTCTCTCTCTCTATATATATATATATATATATATGATTTTTTAAAGAAGCAAATAAAAATATTATGGCTGAGTTTATCAGTACAAAAGTACATCTGTGATTAGTAAAAAGCTCTGTTACTTTGGATATCTGTTCAAATGAATACCTATGTAGACTTTCAAATGATCAAAGTACTTGTTAATCCTATTTAATAATAGACATGGTAATTAACCATATCTCCGAGTCGCTTCCCATTGGCTAATCAGGACGATATGCAAATTAACTGCCAACCAAGATGGCGGCCAGCATCCAGGCAGCTGAGGCGAACAGGAGACTTGCTTGCTCCAGTGAAGGAGGAAGCCAAGGTTCACCGCCTGCTGCTGCTGGGCTCTGAGCTGCACTCTAAGAAACATTGTTGCAAGTATAGAAGCTAAACAAAACCCATGCTTTCAGCCAGCCAGCCGAGCTGGAGTTGCAACAGAGTTTCAATTATAGAATCCAAACAAACCCAGATACCTGCTTTCAGCAGCCGAGGCCTCAGAGCTGGAGCCAAGCCTCAGAGCTAAAGCCAGCTCTCAGCTCCAGTGATAGCCATAGAAGGTAAATAAATCACAGAATAAAAAAAAAAGAAAAAAAGGAGAGGTTGGGAGCTTCAGTCAACCGCCAGCGTGAAAATGGCCCTCAGCCCCTCACCCAGACTGGCCAGGCACCCCAGTGGGGACCCCCACCCTGCTCTGTTCGTGACAGGGGGAGGCGCCCCACCCCCCTGATCGGCCCTACCCTGAGCGTGACCGGGGATGGCAGCGCAACCTCCTGATCCGCCCTGCTCTGTGCATGACAGGGGGCGGCGTCCCAACTCCCCAATCGGCCCTGCTCTGAGCCCGACCAGGGGCTGCACCTAGGGTTTGGGCCTGCCCTCTGCCACCCAGGAGCGGGCCTAAGCCAGCAGGTCGTTATCTCCCGAGGGGTCCCAGACTGTGAGAGAGCACAAGTGGGGTTGAGGGACACCCCCCCCCCCCAGCCCGCCAGTGCACAAATTTTGTGCACCGGGCCTCTAGTCAAATATATTAGACAGACTTATCTAGGCTAATCAGACCTATTTTATGTTATGTGTACTTCAGATTTTGGTTTTGTCTAAATGCACATATTGAACTGAATGATATAAACCAAAGTTGAACTTACAATTGTTTTAAATTAGTGACTTGTAGAGTTTTTCAACAGATTGCTGTAACCAGACCTTCCACCCCACATGCCGTTTGGCATTTCCACTTTGCCACTGCTCCCATAGAGGTGGGGTCTATGTCTCCTCTCTTTAAATATGGGCTGGCTTATTTCAAACTGTCACTGCAGGGTTTCCAGATAATCCTAAGACTGCAAGGACCTTGCAGCTTCTGTTTTCATCCCCTTAGAAGCCAATTATCACATAAAGTGGTGCAATTACCTTGCTAGAAAGATCATGTAGAGCAGTGGTTCTCAACCTTGGCTGTACATTAGAATCACCTGGGAATCTTTTTTAAAATCCTGATTTCTGGGCCTCATCCTCTGGAAATTCTGTTTCTTTGTTATGGGGTGGGGCCACATTAGTAACAAAGAAACAGAATTTCCGGAGGATGAGGCCCAGAAATCAGGATTTTAAAAAAGATTCCCAGGTGATTCTAATGTGCAGCCAAGGTTGAGAACCACTGATGTAGAGCAAGGATGTCAAACTCAAAGGCTAACATGGGCCAAATAAACAAGCTTAAAGTTTATGTGGGCTGCAAAAAACAAAAGCTTCAATTTTCATAGAAATGTAGGTTTATTTTGATAGCGATACAAAGGGCTTAATACAAAGGGCTGAAATAAATGAGTAATAGTTAACATAAAGTAATAGAACACTTTAATAAAAATTAACATTTTTTTCTTGAACATTAACTTACCAGATACTGAATAACTGCACAAATTAATAAGCATAACGCAAATAAACCTATTTTTCTTGTTCTCCGAAAGTGAAATATTTCCTGTTGCACACACCAAACAAGTCAGTACAAGACTAATGACATAGCAATCAGCTGCTAAAATATTTGCTGCTAGTATTAGTGGAGGGAAATGGTGTGCCTGCGCATAAGGTCGTAGGGGAAATGAATGCAACATGAGTATTAGTATAGTAAACAGTCATTAGCGAATGTTGTAGTTTGTTATTATTAATTATGTATAACAGGATATTGTAAAAATTAAGTTATGAAATTTTTATTAAAACATTTCTTACATACTGCTATATTAGCTGGGCCACAAAAATATTCCTTGTGGGCTGCGTGCGGCCCATGGGCCACGAGTTTGACATGCTTGATGTAGAAAGACAGACAGACCTAGATAATCCCTAGCTGCTCTAGCCAGTTCAGGTGAGGCACAAAACACATGAGTGCAGTCATCTTGAATCCTAGATGGGCCACCCCACTTGACCCCATATGGATGAAAGACAAGCTTTACCTGATGAACCCTAGTCTGATTGCAGAACACTGAGAAAAAAATGATTTTTAAACAATTAAAGTTTGGGATGGTTACTTACACAGCAATAAATGCCAATTACTCCAACTAGTCTAAGTGCCTGGATATGACCATATAATCATGCAGAAGAATTAAAACTGTGTACCAGCCAATAGATAAAGACTGGAAATAACTCAATAGCCCTCAGTGCTAGTACTGGCTTCCTCTTTACCTGTTATGTCACTTATTAACTGTGAACCTCCTTTAGAGAATAGAGATAATGACAGCTATCTTACACAACTGTCTCAAGACTGTATCAAATAAGCAGAAAAAAAGCATATTTGAAAACTAATGAGAATTATTCAAAAAGAATGAACTACTATTATAATTTGTAAGTGTGCTCCTACAGAGGTACTTTATTCACTAGCTTATCTACTTATAATAGCTCTTCTGCTTACTTTCTTCCAATTGATAAATTTCTGTTAATCAGCTTTTCTTTAAGGAAATAGTCAAAGTAGTTTAATATCTCCTAAATGAAAATCAGTGCACAAAGACATCAAATATTATTAAAGAAATGGCAAGATGAATATTGTAATGGCCATTTTGTATCTGTAAATGTGATATCTAGCTTATTTTAACGGCTATACTAAAATCTCATGGTATATTCAATAGTATTATATGTGTTCCATTAATAAGAAGAAAATATCCTCAAACATAATTTCTAATTTACAAGCATATGACAAGTTCATGCTGCTGAACAATTGGACTCGATAGTATGTCTTAGAATGATAGAAGGCCGCTATTAACACTATCATAATTGTATACCTATTGCATCAAATCTGACATTTCAGTTTAATATATTTTGCTGAGTGAGCACACCATTTTATGGCTTCCTAGTGAAATAAAAACTAACCCAGATGTTTTCACTTTTCAAATATAATTCACTGCAAGGTTTTAAAACTGCCATCTCTTTTCTTCCGTTTTTCTAAAAGATTGATGCCCTGGCATTTGTTAATTCCATGAGAGCTTATAATGGGTCAATGACTCAGTGGTGAACCCCTCCATTAACTGTATTAATTTACACTATGTCACCTTAATGTCATTTTGTGGCAGCTACCTTTTCTGACATCTACATAGCTATTCAAAAGTAATATAACAGCTATTGAACGCATTAAGGAAAATTAGTATAAGAACTTCACTAAGTTGAATGTCATTGTTACTGAAAATATACTGGAGAAATAAAAGATATAAAGTAAAAACTAACTGGTTTGTTTTAACTCTGCAAACATCTCTCCTGAGAAGCCACTTCACCAACAGTCCTCTGCCCAGCTTGTATTCATTACCACCAGAAGACTGACATTAATAACGAGAGACAGAATAAAACCATCTACTCTGCTCTAGTTATCTCTATGTGATTGTCTAAGTAGATATCGTAAAGATACTTTTCTTTAAAAATGGAAAATCATTTATTTACAATTATATCACATAGCTGTTTAGTTTTACAGCTTAGTGATAAAAAATAGAAAGCTTAGCAAAAAAAAATAGTTAGCAAAACTATTATTACTCTTGGTAACATTCTTTTTGCTAAATATGCTATTATTTTAGGGGGAAATATTGTACACTTGAATCAATATATTTAAATATGAATTTAGAAAATCTCAAAGTACCACCAGTATTACAAAAAATTTTTAAACATTCCCTCAATGAGAAACACAAAATTCTTATGCTAGAAGGAAAAGATTGATATATTTGAACACACACACACACACACACACACACACACACACACACACCAACAACCTAAACATAATTGAAATATAGTAATACTAGAGGCTCGGTGAACAAAATTAGTACATGGGTAGGCCTGGCTGGTGACCAGGGCCAATCAGTTCCCTGCATTCCTGCCTCCCCGCCTCCTCCTTCCGTTGCCACCTGTAAGCCACCACCATGTGGTTCCCCCCATCTACCTGCCTCCTCCTTCCCTGGCTCCCTCAGGGCCCCACCACCACTGCTGGTCGTCCACCATGTTCTGCGCCAACCCCTGGTGGTCAGTGCACATCATAGCAAATGAGCAAACTCCCGTTCTCCCAGTCAAACTCCTGAGGGGACACTTTGCATGTTAGCCTTTTATGTATATAGACTAGAGGCTCGAAATTCATGCAAGGGGCTTGGTCCCCACCACCACAGCGGCCGCCTCTGCCTCAGCCCCTGCCACCAGGGCTTCATCCAGAAAGACATCCGGTCTAATTAGCATATTATGCTCTTATTATTATAGATAGCAAAACTGAAAGACTGAGAAGTCATATTTGCAATGAAACTTTTTGCAATTTCAAGGATCTTTTTCAAATCAATGAAAATGGGCAAAAAATATGAGCAAGTTTACAAGTCAATAAATATATGAGGAATGCACAACTTAACTCATAATTAATGAAATGCAAGCCAAAACAAAGGCAACTCCATTTTCACTTACCAGATTAGCTAAAGTTATGCTGTTTATTAATAATAGCTTATTAATTAAGATATGCATAGTCTTACATAGATGGAGGCACAGGGAAGGAGACATCCACACACTGTTGTATGGAGTAAATTATCAACTTTGGGAATCATGGTCTGGCAATACCTTTCAAAATTAATAATGTATATATAGCCTTGGAAATCATACCTTACATGGATACACAAAATTCATCAGGATGTCTATGTAAGAATGTTTATTGTACCTTTGGGTTTAATAGAAACAATTAAAGTTACAAAGACAAACAATCCATTAATAAGAGATTGTGAAAATAAATTATTGTATTGTATGAATTGTGCAGCCTTTAAAAAGAAAGGGACTACATGATAATATTTCAAGATACATTATCATGAAGAATAAAAGGTTTAGGGTGGTAGCAGAGAATTGAAAATGACAGCAATCCATGTCGTGCTGAGCTGGGGAAATGCACTTCTCATGAATTAATGAAGTCGGGGAATGGAGGGATGATACCTGTTTGTATTCATGGGCTACTTGAGAATAAAAAATAAAATACCTTCCATATTAGCAAAGCACCATTGGTTTTTGTCCTTGATGATGTCACCCCAGAGCCAAAGATCATAATAACAAAATGTAAATGTTTCTGAAAAGTTTCAGAACATGTAAGAATTCTCCTAGCACTTTTAGAGGGAAAAGTTTAGTATGGGCATTGATCATCAGAGACTGACATGCAACTTGGTGAAATGTTTGGTGATCAAAAGCATCAATAAAATGCTCAAGATAGAAAATAAAGTCTAAAATTCTATCTACATACATAAATTAGAGTGACTAACTGATGTATGTGTAGGCTTGTGAGGATGAATCTTTGAATTAAGTTGTAAAGCCAAGTTTCTTTCTTTCTCACCCATTTTTTTGGATGTCAACTAGAAGTGGATAGGCATTTTTAGTTAAAAGAGTTTGCCATTATATTGTTACAAAACTCTGAATTAAGATATGCATAGTCTTACATAGAATAGGAAGTCTTAGAATATAGGTAAGAATATTTAACTCCCATATAACATATTTATTGAATGCTTTTTATGAACACTGCAAATTCTAGAATCCTATGGACTCCCCATTTCCTTTTAATTCTAAAAATGTTATTAAATATTAAACAAACTCTCTCCCTGATTTTACTGGTCTTAAATCAATTTAAATGATGATTTTTGAGTTTAATTTCTCAGTGAAGTTATAAGTCTGTTAAGAGGACAATGTGGGCCTTAAGAGTTTAACATAATAAGGATACATGTTAAATTATTTTATTTCTAAGTGTGAATATGTCGTGGGTATAAATTAATATTCACTTATGCAAACTTAATGGCAACAAATAAAACACATACATATGCTACATACTCCTGGGATCCTTTGTTTTTTGCTTTCAAATACAACTGAACAAAAGTTGTATCCATACACTTTTCTTATAGTTCAGCAACACTATAATTGCCTTTTAAAAATGTTTGCAGTAAATAAGCATAAATAAGAAAATTATAATTTTGACTTTAATTCACTGCTTTTGTTGGATTAAGACCCTAAATGGAATGATATTATAACATTTTTATATCACATATGATGACAGTAATGGGGAAAAATCTGCCTTTAAGTAAAAGGGCTTAAAATAAGAAACACATATATCAGTGCAATAACCTGGTCATTTAATCTTATTGTCGGGGGGCGGAGGGGAAGGTGAGAAAAATGAGAGAACAAATGTATTTTATTTTTTTGAATACAACCATTTTTTAAACAAAAGTCCATATAATGAGTAAAAAATCTTTATATTTAACAATAGTTAAGCAGTATGAACTGTAAAACTGCTCTTCTCTCTGGCTATTCCTAGATATCTTGTGTGTGTTGGTTTAATCTAATGTGTATTGTTGCAAGTGTCCCCAGGCACAGTCGAGTAAAAGCTAAGGCTGTACAGAAGAGCCTACATTTTAAATGGGTCTTGTCATTAATGCTTTATTAATTGCCCCAGGCTACATAAACCCAACACAGGGCAAGCTATAACAATATGACACATTAAGGACAAATCCAATTCCTGCTGTGTTTTATGGAATGGGCCAAAAATTGAGTTAACAGCAGGAAAGTCAATTTATGGGCTTTTCTTTCCACCTCCAGATTATTCTATCTAAATAAGTAGGAATTTTTTGAAATAATGAAAGTACCTTAACTGAATAATATAATATAAAAGAATCCTGAATCATTTTCTATAAACCTCAAAATTATTCCCTTTTAGGATAGATGTACTACATAATTTTAAAAAAATTATGAAACAAAGCTGCAGTATACAATGCCTTATATGCCCACTTAAATTTAAAAATTAGAATTTCAACATACTTTTTATCCTTACCTGAGTATATGTTTATTGATTTGAGAGAGAGAGAGGAAAAGAGGAAAGTAGGGAGGGAAAGGGAGAGAGAAAGAGAAACATTGATGTGAGAGAAAAACATCCATTGGTTGCCTCTTGTACACTCCCGGACCAGGGATGGAACCCACAATCTAGGTATGTGCCCTTACCAGGAATCCAACCAACAACCAACTTTTGTTGTACTGGATGACACTCCAACCAACTGAGCCACCGGACAGGGCTCAACATATGTATAACTTAAATTAACATCAACATATATAAGAGCCTACCTTTACATCAGAAGTATCTCTCTGGCTAGTTCTCCAAGACCTTGCAACTGATGAGAAGGTTCGATTTGGATGGTCAAATTTTCCATCATTTGCATTAAGGAAGAAGGTTGTGAAAGGTTCCTAAGCAAAAAGAAAACAAAAAAGACAAAAGACAAAATTTGACCTTCAGTCCTTTGTAAAATATGACTCTCTTTTCTTTTTCTTTTTTTCTGTTATTTCTCACCTGAGGATATTTTTTCATTGATTTTCTAAAGAGAGTGGAAGTAAAGGAGTAAAGAGAAGAGAAACATTGATTGGTTGCCTCCAGCACATGCTCCCCCTGTGGCCAGGAATCAAATTGCAACCAGTTATGTGCCTTTGACCAGGAATCAAACCGGAGACTCTTCAGCTTGCCGGCCGATGTTCCAACCCATTGAGCCACACCAACCAGGGCAAAATATAACTTTTTTTGAAACCCCTCTTGAGGTGGAAACAGTGTAGGGTCCTGGAAAGATGACCACGCCAAGGAATCAGCAGGTGCTGGTCTGGGCCTGACTAGGTCAGTCAATGTCATTCTGCAACCTTGGTAGGTCATTTTGCCTTTTGGGCTTCAGCCTTCTGATCTACGAAATGATGAAGTTATAGTGCTATGTGATTTTATAAGTGAGTTTGCACTACTGGCCATTTACAACTCAGATTTTCTTCCTCACAGCTAAGGTCATACGTAGTAACATTGCAATAAGAAAATCATCCTGACACTGGTTCATGGCAATATGGAATTAGGTAGGGAACATCCATCTTGGATTACCCATCAAAGTCAACTAATATACTCCTACCACATTATGGTCTGATGATCATTTTAAAATACCAATCCCTGCTTGAAGTCCTCCCATATTTTTTCAGAGCTCTTAGGAGAAACTATGAACTACTTAATTTGTCCTAGCTTTCTGTGACATGTCTACAATGACAGTGTCTGTCACCCAAAACATGTTCACATAGTTGGAAACCAAGAAATAACTTTACCATAAGGTCCTAATGTATTTAATATTAATGATTTTTCTGTAGTTGTGTTGGGAGAGGCATTATTGCTGATGTCATTAAATTTGCTTACAAATTTAGAGGGATTAAATAACTTCCATTCTTACTAAGGATTTCTTAGCTATCTATAACAAAGATAAATATATATTTTCTTTTTCATGTTCAATTTTTCACTCAAGTCTAGGATGAATGATGTCACTTCTAGGTTCAATAATGCTAAGAAATCTTTTCTAAATATTTAGGGTTTTTCTTTAATATATACTAGTAATCTCTTCATTCTTCTATATCCATAAAACATTATTTTGCCCCTTTCAAATCCCATTTTTTCTATTAGCCATAAAGTCCAGCTGTCTGGCAACAGCTACAAATATTTATCTTCTTCAGTACCTTCCTATAATTAAGTGTGGTTAGATGTCATCAACTTTATAAATTTGTAATGTATCACCAATATTTCATGTTCACTGTTGAATGACAGGAAAATATCATGAAAGAGAAAAGATGTAGAATGATAGATATAACAATGTATAGGTAAAGGGGGTGAAAATCAGATATACATCCTGGAATTCCATATTACTGTTTAAGATTTCAAGTGATATGAGAGACAGATATCACCAAAATTAACTTAGGAAAAAATTATGAGATTTCTTTCACTAATTAATTTGCTTTTTAGAGTTTTAACTCACTATTAAACACAAGGTAGTTAATGCAGTGTATCTTATCACTAAATTAAATTAAAGTGAGAATATTAAAATTCTATACATAGCAATAGTAAATTGAATAAAATGTGACAAATCTAAGTTTGAATCTGGTGGAACCATTTACCTCTCTTAGACAAGTTACTTAATCTCAAGTAGTTGTATTAAGCATCTTGGTTCCTTCATCAGTATTAACTTGGAATGACAATACCTTAGGGGTAATTAAATAAGATTAAATAATATTGAGAAAGCTTGGCGTATCTTGCCTGACACAGAGTTATAAAATGACTACCAGCTTTATGTACTGTGTCAAGTATTCATTGCTGGGCTCAGCCCCAGAATGCCTATTCCTTAGACAACTCTTCCAGATTCAGATTCTTAGTTCCTTAGGTCTTACTCATCTTTGAATCCTTAGTTCCCAGCACAAACTTAGCTCATAGTTAATGTTGAATACAAGTTTGTTGGGCACACCTAAACCAAGATAGTGTTGGAAGATGGAGTATGGCTGGGTAAGAATAAGATATAGTTATCCTTGTTAGTTCTTAACCACTAGTTTGACCAAAAAGTTGAATGTTCAGAATCTACTTCATTATTCTAGGATGCTGATTTTTATTTTTTTATTTTTTCCACTTTAGATAGTAGATAGAGATTAGTCTAGAGGGGTCTTTATTTCAGTGATATTTTTAAAATATATTTTTATTGATTTCAGAGAGAAAGGAAGAGGGAGAGATAAAAATATCAATGATGAGAGAGAATCATTGATCGACTGCCTCCTGCACGCCCCCTATTTGGGGGGGGGGGCAATCCTGCAACTCAGGCATATGCCCTGATCTGGAATCTAACTAGTACTAGTAATTGCTGGGTTCCTGGGTCAACACTCAACCACTGACATAACCTATTATATAGTTGTGAGCAAAGTCCCATTTATACATGTAAAGCCTTACTTCTTATCATCAACTATTAAAAGCTGATCTCTACCACAACCTAAATGATCCTTCCTGGTTTTTAACCCTTAACAAAGACCTGCCAAGAATAGCACAGATGGGCATAGTGAAAAGAAATCAGAAATTGAAGAATTATTTTTATTTTTAGTTTTGAAGTTTATGGATCTAGTGGTTCCTAAAAGCAGATAACACTAAAGAATTCTGTTTCATTGTTTTAAGTAGCTTTTAAGAAGATTTGATTAACAGCTGTTTTAGGGTCACAGACTACATGACATATAATTCTCATTATTCCTGAAGGCCTCCAGCTGCTACACTGGTAGAGTGTACACTAATAGAAATTGATAACCTATTTGTTTATGAGTGAGTATTGATTTCTCAAGCTCTGATTGCCACAGAGAACCTTTTTCCATGTGTTTCCCTATTACCTTCCTAGCACAGTGTAAGGCTTTTCTTTTTTATTTGACTTGTGCTTAACTAAGGTACAGGATCAAATGCTATATTAAGCTTAAGGAACTTTTTCCTTCTTTGCCTAACATATGCTGATTGAACTATTTTCTAGATATTTTGTTATTACACTAAAAAAGCTTTTGGCTTAAGAAATCAAATGTACAAATGAATGAATATTGAATGGAAATTTCAGATATTAAAATATTGGCACATGTTGGGCTTTAAAAACTTTAGGTTAATCCTGTGAAATCAATGGCTGATGGCAGACTTCCTTCTCCTAATTACATTTACCCCAAGGTCACTTCATATCTTCTAAACCCTTTTCAGTGCTGCAAAATAAAATTAACCTTTTTTGCACTGGTAAGTACCTGTCCTACTAAATTCTATCATAACCTTTAGTCCCCTGCAAAGGCACTAACAACTTTCCTGCCTTTCAATGGTTACAGACCATAATTCCATCATGAGCAATTTTACTCTGTTCCCTGCTCCTCTTCTCTTTAGCCAACTTGTTTATTCGTTTCACTTAGATTTTTGCTCACTCATCTCATAAGAATCTTTTCTTAAGTCCCTCTCTCCTTGTTCTTTTCTTCTTTCCTTCACTTCATTTTATTTTAAACAAAGCCCATTTATGAGTAATAGGTAGAGTTTGGGATATGACTATATCAAAGAAAATATGTATATATCTATATCTATATCTATATTTTTTATTCCTCACCCCAGGATATTTTTCCATTGACTTTTAGAGAGAGTGGAAGGGAGGAGTAGAGACACAGAGAGAGAAACATCAATGTGAGAGAGATGCATTGATTGGTTGCCTCCCACACATGCCCTGATCAGGGTAGGGGATGGAGCCTGCAACCAAGGTATGTGCCCTTGATCTGAATTGAACCTGGGACCCTTCAGTCCGGAGGCTGGTGCTCTATCCACTGAGATAAACTGGTTAGGGCAAAAAGATGTATATTTTGAATTGGTATGAAGCATAATAAATACTAAAAGGAAGGGAACTAAGAGTTACTGAGCACCTTTCTGTGCTTGGCACTATAGTATCTCAGTTAACTCAATCCTCACTATTATCCTTAAGAGTAGGAATAATTATTCTTATTTTATTGTTTGAGAAAGTTCAAGATCACATTCTGGGAAATGGAGGAACCATTATTTCCACTCTGCTTTATGTAACTTCAGAAGTTTATTTTCTCACATCACTTTGGAAAGAACCCAGAAGTATCTCAGAATCTAAGTCCTATTAACTAACCTATAGACCATGCTCTTGATTACGAATTCCTCATCTTTCTCTAAGTAAACATGCAATGTACTTAGCATCAGTATTCAAGATAAACATAACAGTACTTAACTCAGTAGCTTTATCTTTTGTTTTTAATTACAGCATTTGCAAAAGTGTTTCTATTATTTTTTTCACTAGAAATATATATTTTTAAAAATATAATATGATTTATGCTCATCTAGTGTGGCGCAGTGGTTGCGCATTGACTCATGAATCAGGAGATCAAGGTTTGATTCCCTGTCAGGCACATGCCCAGGTTGTAGGTTGGATCCTAGTAGGGGGAGTGCAGGAGACAGCTGATGGATGTTGATGTTTCATTCTCATCGATGTTTCTATCTCTCTCTCTCTCGACCTCTCTCTCTAAAATCAATAAAAACATATTTATTAAAAAATGAAAAAAATATACTATGGTTTAAACAGACTCTTGGGTAAGTTTTCAAAGCAACCTACAATTTACAAAGGAAATCCCAAATTTTAAACAATTGATTTATCAGTTAACTCTCATTGCAAAATCTATGTAATTTCCTAAAAATTATGATTAAATGTTTGACAAATGAGTTTTGAATAGACTGATTGAATATATTGAATTCAGAAGGTACATTGATTATTAAGGTCAGAGAATAAAATTTAATAATTTCTATATACACTATATGTTCACGGTAAGATATAAAGTGAAAACATTCTAAGTAAAATGTCTCCTTTTTTACTACTTAATATCAAGACACTCCAAACTCTGCAAAAATAGTTTATTCATCATTTTCCCAATGGTGCTAGCAAGAAAAGGAGTCTTCCAGAGTCATGAATTTAGACAAGTGACTTCTCTGATAGTTTGTTTATAATATTTTTAATTTAAAGTAATGTGTTATGAAGTTAATTAGGATTTTAAATTATTATCATCGTCATACTAAATATACTGACTGAAACTAACAATGACTTTAATTACTTTGGGCCTAAAACGATTGAAAGGTAAAGGTATTGCAGATACTTTAACCTGTATTTTGTTTTTAAGGACAAATTTTTAGTAACATGAATTTTAATGAATTTTCTACTTCATAAACTATTAAGATTGGAGTGAGGAAATCACAATTCCTTGGGCCATTAGGTTAAAGACTTGGTAAGCTTAGACCATGATACTTCTATTTATAACAGCACAACACAGGTTGTGTTGGCTAAATGAGTCCCCATAAAAGCAATCCTATAGATCTGTACTGTCCACTACTGTAGCCACCAGCCACATGTAACTACTGAGTGCTTGAAATACAGCTATTTAGAACTGAACTATGAATATAAAATAAATTATGGATTTCAACGACTTCACAAAAGAAGCAAAATATCTCATTAATAATTTTTTATTGGTTAAATATTGAAATTATGACATTTTAACATTTTTGGATATATTGGGCTAACAAATATATCTATTAAAATTAATATAACCTGTTTCTTTTTACTCTTAAATGTGGCTACTAGAAATTTTAAATTACATAGTGGTTTGAATTATGTTTCTCTCTTTAGCACAACTATGGGTAGTACTAAAAGGGCATGTATAGAATATCCATGTGTATAGCATTTCTGCCATACCCTTGCACGAATTCAAATTTGTATTCCATTAGGTTAAATTATGATTTTTTATTTGAGAAAGTGTTTAGTTTATCAGGAATAAAAGAGTATAAACTGAAATCAAGCTGTTGATAATAAGTACCTTTATGGATTCACACAAGTCTTATAAATCTGACTTCATACTAATTTGATTACACAAAAACACTGAATTTCGCTTTATGTATTTCAAAGTACTATCATATATAGGGTATTTTAATATTTAATATACATATTAATATATATTCTTATTTATTTCTCAGAACACCCTCCTTGATAATGTTTTTTCACAAATGGTTCCTGACTTTTTTTTAATCCCCAAAATACCTGAGAGCAGTGTCTTACTACCCCCATGACAAGTGGTTCAGTATAACAATAAATGTCCTTGAAGGGACAAGGAGGTGATATGAAAAAGCCTCTCAGGTTGAATATCTTTGGTTTGCATGCTTTCTAAAAATTTCCTTCTCTAACAGTTTTGGAAGTCCCTCTTCAAGTAACACATGCACTACCTCAACGAAGTCAAATAGACTGTGCAGCTTAGAAATTATATCTCATGGACTCCTTAAGCCCAACTATGTTTTTCCTTGGCTTCCAGAGTGAATCCTAAACAGCAAACAGAACTTTAGCTTTTTCTCTATTTTTTTTAACATCCTTTGCTGATATTTTGTTATAACATTTACAACATACACATTTAATAAGCCATTTCCCACTAATGGCAGTAATTTTTGAGTTTGGTTTTATGGCCTGACCACCTGGTGGTCAGAGAATTTAATTTATTAGTCATTTTGTTTTCTTGTTTGCCTACTTGAGAGCCTACATTAAATAAGAATATATTTTATGTCCACTATAAAGGACACCAGCTCTTGAAGATCTGACTGGCAAATTTTTGTGCTTCTGTGTTTACTTTTAACATGTGGCTGAAAGTGCAGTATAGGAACCATAATTTATCTTTATTTGTGTCTGTAATTCAGAAAAGCCTTTACTTCTGTGTGTGTGGAGTATTTTCCTATGTGTGGAGATTATTAATAAATTATTATAACCCATAAGCTAAAGGTGTTCTGTTCTGATTGATTTGTAGTGATAAAGGGCATTTACATAAATCTAATATTCCCCAGAAAATAAAGAAATACACAGAACCTAGACACAGAACCTACACAGAACCTAGAGACAGAAGAACTTCACTGGAAAGAACATGGCAAAAGATCCTGGACAGAAACTGGCCTCAGAACCTAGAGACAGAACCTAGAGATAGAACCTAGTGAAAGAACCTAGCTGAAGAACCTAGAGACAGAACCTGGATAGAACATGGCAAGAGAACCTGACTAGAACCTGGTGACCGAACCTGGCTGGAGAACCTGGACAGAACCTAGCGAGGGAACATGGCTACAGAACCTGGCTGGAGAACCTGGACAGAACCTAGCGAGAGAACATGGCTACAGAACCTGGCTGGAGAACCTGGAGAACCTGGAGAACCTGGCTGGAGAACCTAGAAAGAGAACATGGACACAGAACCTGGCTGGAGATCCTAACCAGAACGTCACTGGAGATCCTGAACAGAACTTGGCTGGAGATCCAGACCAGAACTTGGCTGGAGATCCTGGCTAGAGGTCCTGGCTAGGCTGCTGATCAACTGAACGCTGTCTCTGTGTCATTCCTTCTTCGCCGACCCCGTCCACACCTTTGGGGACCCCTGGACCTGCTGGGGTTGGACCCTGGCATCTGGCGCCCAAACAGGGACCCCTAGGTAAGCCCCACTCTCGGGATGGATAGGACTCCACCGTAGGAAGAGGGTGGATAGTCTTCGCCAACTCCGTCCACACCTTTGGGAACCCCTGGAACAGGATTCCCCTAGGTAAGCCCCCCCACACACATTGAGAACCCCACACTCGGGACGGATAGGACTCCACCAGGGTACTGCAGACCCTCCTAGAGAGGATAAGTAGGGTAAGAAGGTGGATAGTACAGAACTTAGATTGAGAAGATGTGCCATACTGAGTCCAAAGAAAGAAGACTCTGTATTGATCTTTAGATTAAGATGATGTGCCATACTGAGTCTAAAGAAATAAGACTCTGTATTGATCTTTTAACACATATGCTTGCTAGCAGAGGAATTAAGGTTACTCCCAGTCAGACAGAACATTTTATACAAGAAGTATGTCCATGCTTTTCTGAGGAAGGAAAGGTAAATGTAAAGGCATGGGAGGAGGTAGGCCCAAGGAGCCTTATCCTTAACCCCACTGTAGCCTTTCCACCCCGGGAAAGTGCAGGATTGGCAAGCTCTCCCAGGGGTGATAGATCAGGACTCAGGTAATAGCGGAAAGCGCCAATCCTACTCTTAAAATGGATACAAGAGAGCATTTGGGGTTTTTCTTTTTAATGCCTGCTTTTAAAAAATAAAAAAGGGGGAATTTGCCAGGAGCCGGTCCATCCTTGCTGTTTCAAGGGACCTGGCATATATGGCATACTGTTCTTAATATGTTTGCTCACCTTCTTGGCACTATGTGTTTTAACCAAGGTCACCTCTCTGAGAAAGGTTGTTTCTCCAGGTAGGGATTTTCCCCTGAAGTTAGGGAGGGAATAAGACCCCTTAATTAAGTGCCAGGCGGGTAATTAATCACTTTAACTATGAACAATCATGCTTAAGCTACATAATCTTTACTCCCTGGAATGGAGATAAGAAACGCCCTAACCTTTGGAATAGAGATTGATAGGATTGGAATCAACTGGTATAAAAACAGATGTAACAAGACAACAGGACACAGAACCTAGACACAGAACCTACACAGAACCTAGAGACAGAAGAACTTCACTGGAGAGAACATGGCAAAAGATCCTGGACAGAAACTGGCCTCAGAACCTAGAGACAGAACCTAGAGACAGAACCTAGTGAGAGAACCTGGCTGAAGAACCTAGAGACAGAACCTGGATACAGAACCTGGATAGAACATGGCAAGAGAACCTGACTAGAACCTGGTGACCGAACCTGGCTGGAGAACCTGGACAGAACCTAGCGAGGGAACATGGCTACAGAACCTGGCTGGAGAACCTGGAGAACCTGGCTGGAGAACCTAGCAAGAGAACATGGACACAGAACCTGGCTGGAGATCCTAACCAGAACTTCACTGGAGATCCTGAACAGAACTTGGCTGGAGATCCAGACCAGAACTTGGCTGGAGATCCTGGCTAGAGATCCTGGCTAGGCTGCTGAACAACTGAAAAAAAAAGAAGAAGAAGAAAGAAAAGAAAATAAAGAAATAGAACTTCTTATACTTAAGAAGTGCTAGAGTAAAAAAAATATTTCTTAAGAAACTGCTAGCTCTGAAATATTAATGTAAAAAAAACACAAGTTCACATAATTAAGCTGAATTTTTTTAACAATTTAGACAACCAACTTTGGTCTATAAAAAGAGTCTTGTGTTTTCCTTTGGTTTATAATTACAGAGTTTATTTTTTTAAATAAGATTTGAGTTTGTTTTCTTAGAAAATAGTTAATCTAAACTTCTTAAACTTCTTATGCTGGTTTAGGATTATGAAAAATAAAAAACTTGTGTTCAATTAAATGGACTCATAATTCCAACAAACTTTTTTTAACAGAAATTGTTTGTGGTATATCACTTATCAGTGACTTACAAGTTACTAAAAACATAGTCATATCATGTATTTGTAGTAAGCTCAATTTCTCCTCAATATGTAGAGAATGCTTGAGGAAGACCGCCAAATTAAAGCTGTCATTTAGGCTGAGGGCCAAAAAAAATCTTTGAAAATAGGAGATGCACTGCCATATATGCACGTTTTCATGTATACTACTTTAGCATGTGTTTCTATAGCAAATCAGCTTCATGCAACAAAGTGGTCTGAAGTATATTTTGGTAAGGAGAAAAAAACTATTGATTGCATTGATTTAGAGATTTGATTAGAATACTCCTCAGTTACTTATGCTAAAAA
Organism: Myotis daubentonii; assembly: GCF_963259705.1. Classification (NCBI taxonomy): domain Eukaryota; kingdom Metazoa; phylum Chordata; class Mammalia; order Chiroptera; family Vespertilionidae; genus Myotis; species Myotis daubentonii. The sequence goes on from NC_081841.1 coordinate 120,351,412, forward strand.
AAAAAAAATCAAATCATCTGATTCCAGTAACTGCTCTTACCTAGACTAGACTGAAGAAGGCAATACTAAAGACAAAGAGATTGGTTAAGAGTTTTTGCAATAATCTAGATGAAAAATAATGGGAACCTGCACTAAGGAAATGCCAGAGTTAATAGAGAAGATAGATTGCAGGGATATTTAGTTGGTAGATCCTATCTGTTGTGATATCTGATTGGATATAAGGGAATGCTAAAACAGGGGAAAATATCTAAATTGGATAACTGAGTGCCATTTATTTAGATAAAAAATACAGCAGGAACCACATCAGGTTTGTCAGGGAGATGAGGAATCCATTTTTGGAAATGGTGTTTATGGTCTTGTAGAGGGGGCTTGAAGGAGACAATCAATTAATTACATAAAAGAGACTGGAATATATTTAAATCTTAGAAGAAATAGAAAGTAAAAACAAAACAAAGTCGTCAAAAGATTTAAAAACTGTTTTTAAAAGTTGCCCAAGAAGGAAGAGTGTCAGTTTGTGACAATCAGTGAGAAAGGAAACAGTGGGTATTAAAGATGCACTCCAGAAGTTTGACCCCTTTATAACTGGTTCATAATTATGTATCTGCTTAACCCAATTTTGCAAATGAGACACCTCATTAAAAAAAGGGGGGTGCTTCAGGTTTTGCTAGAGTCTGGGATTCCTCATTTCATTGGTCTCTAATCTTTGTTTAAAACAAATAACTAATATATTTGATTTTTATTCAATTTACTTACATGAAAACCTTTGAGGAATTAGAGGCAAGTTGTAATGCAATGAAGATACTCACAATTCGAACAAGCCAGGATAAGGTAGATGTTGCTGTTGAATAATGTGTATTATAATGGTAGGGTGGGCTTTGATCATCTTCCCATGTCTCATAACGCTCTGCATAAAACACAGCTCTCTTTGGGTTCAAAGCACCAATTGGCTATAAAAAGATAAGAAGAAGCATTTTGTTTAATACAGTCATATTAAACATTCTATATATCTTTGTCCTGAAAGTATGTTAATTTATTTTAATCACAGAGCAAAAATAAATGATTTTATATTATATTTTTACCAACTGTAATTTTTTTAATCCTCCCTCGAGGATATTTTTTCCATTGATTTTTAGAGAGAGTGGAAGGGAGGAGGAGGAAAATAGAGAGACATTGAGGTGAAAGAGACAATTTGCTGTTTGAAATCATGCCCCTGACCAGAGCTGGGGATCAAACCTGCAACCCTTAACTGGTAATCAAACCCAAGACCCTTTGGTCCTTGGACCAATGCTTTAAACAATGAGCCAAACAGGTCATGGCACCAAATTTAATTTTGATATTAATTATAAATCATTACACTTGCTAAAAATACTCCAAAAGATATTTACCTGCCTACTTAAAAGCTACAGTGAGTTAGCTTGATCATAGGAAATCCAATGAGAAAGTTATGCAGTTCACCATGTTAGAGAAAACTTTGTCTTAGCCTGTCACCCAGAGTGTGAGAGACAATATCACCTATATAGAAACCTTGTTGGAATGCTAGTCCCATTCTGTTATACAGAAGAAGCATGTATCTTTTTTATTAACTTAAACTGCAAACTTAAGACTGTTGGAAATAATTCAGACAGTTCAGATTCCCTGGAAAGCATTTTGGTAAGGCCACTAAGACCTTTTCTGTTGTTTGTGGGGGTCTTTTCTTTAAAAAAAAAAAAAAAAAAAAATATATATAATTTCAGAGAGAGGAAGGGAGAAGGGAGATAGAAATATCAATGATGAGAGAGAATCATTGATCGGCTGCCTCCTGTACGCCCCCACCAGAGATCTAGCCGCACCCGGGCATATGCCCTTGACTGGAATTGAATCTGGGACCCTTCAGTCTGCAGGCCAACGCTCCATCCACTGAGCCAAACCAGCCAGGGTGACTGAAACCTTTTCTATCAGTACCATGGCACTACTGATTATGATGTTAATCCTTATAGTGGAGCACACAGTAAAATTCTCAGGATACAATATATAATTTTCTTTCAACAAAACATATTTTTATTAGATCACTGTCTCAAATTTCTTAGCATACCTAATCATTAAGAATTTCTAGCATAGAGTCCTCATGATTTCAAATAGCAAACTGCCTTAACTTAAGTTTTTGTCTAATTTTAGTTTAATGGGATATGGAGTCCACTCCTATGATATCTAATTGCTACATTATTTTATTTCAGGTTGCATACTCTAAAAATAAATGTTTCTAGAGAAAACAATAGATAAATACTAGGTATAATGTATAAATCCTTTATTTCAAAATTTAATATTACTAGTTAATTATGCAGTTCCCCTGAAGGCTTAATTTTAACAAGAGAAGTAGTAGAAAATTAGTGTCTCAATGGAACAAATAATGCTACACAAGAGAGAAATATTCATTTATAAATTGCTTGTAAGCTTTTTCTTTTGGTCTTTGGGAAATAATCCAAACAAAACAATGTTGTCAGCAGTTAGAATCTCTTAGGATTTCCGTAATAACTCTTAGCAAGGATTTTTATTCTGAATGTTAAAATTATCTGTAAATTATGTTCATTTTTCTTTAACTTAATTAGGACTTAAAAGATAAAACAATTTAATAATTTACTTTTAAAAACTTTGGTTTAAATGTAGTTTTTAAATGTTCTAAAGATCAAACTTTATTGTGCTAAATCTCACTGGTACCCTTCAAATCTTTTTATTCAGATGTACAAAGGCAATGCAATTTCATTAAATGTTACATGAAATATTAATAATATTTAAAACAAATATATAATTACTTTTTTCATTAAAAAGTAATTTCTATAGTGGAATAATGTGCGTTCTGTTATAATTTATCAATAGAAATACTAAACATTTAAATACATTTAAAATGGCCTACATATTTTATTCTTTCTTAGGTGTGCAGATATCTGTTTCCTTTAACTTAATATTATATTTTTCAAAGCATTTAATATGGTTAATACTTTCTTCTGTCTTGAATATGCTAACAGACTTTTCATAGAAATAACATGTCTGCACAGTCCTTTAAGGATTGACCTTATGTGACATTGTTTGTTCCACCAGACCTCACAAGAAATTCTTGGAAAAGGAACATGGTCCTTACTCTAATCTTTTCCAGCCTTCTCCTCAACTACTTGAAAAGGTATAAAGTAAAAATTATGCTTTTTATTTTACTGAAGTCTCATCAAAGTCTTTTATTGGAGTGTTTTACACAATAATACTTTGCAGATAATAGCTGCAGAGTATTACAGTTTGTATATGCCTTCATTAATAACTGCTTAAAATAAATTTCTAATTTTGCATTTTTTATCTAATGCGTTTAAAAATGAACTTAAAAAACAAAATGTAAATGATTTGGTTTTTACTTATTATTCTGCTTCTGATAATCAAGAAACAATAAATCATTCCAAAGAAAAATGCTTCAAAATGTCTGTTTGGGAAATGAGAATTCATCACAAGTAACTTATTTTCTTATAGAATCCATATAGACCTATCTATTTGTCTATCTATCTATCTATCTATCTATCTATCTATCTATCTATCTATCTAGCGTCTACCTACCTACCGCTTTACCTATGTATACATTTTTAAGGTTGTAAGTTTGTTATCTTTTTAAAATTTGAGTACACACATTTGTATTTAGAAACTGAATAAGGCAAGAATTCTTGTGAAAACTAAAACTACTCTAAATGAAATATATAAATTTATTTTGCAACCCTTTTCAATTTTTATCATAATTACCAGTTTCCTTTTCTCTCAAACAGGAGGCATCTAGACCCAGTCACCTCTATGCTTTTTAGGTGTTTCTATATGAAAAGGTTTAATTGAAAGTTTAGATCTGCTAAGTTAGATCTGAAAGTTTAGAATTATTATTATTTTGTCCTTGTGAGTTTATATGCTATAAATTGATACTGTAACAGATAAAAAATAATGCAAGTAACAATGCAAAAATTAAAAATAGCATGTCTATCGCTTTAACACTTTATTATTTTAATTCAATTTCTAAAACTGTTATAAAGTCTACATAGCTTGCTAAAGCACTATTTTCAATATAAAATTAGTAGAACATTATATATGTAACATTACCATATCCACATAAAACACTATTGAATTTATTGAAGAAATGATATTTAGGATTTTATTACTCAATTCCTTCTTTTTGAATGTAATAGAGATAAATCTGTCTTAGCTTTAAGTGCCACAAAAAAACTTTGAGACAATGCTGTGATTTTATTATATGGAACAAAAATCCTGACAGATGTTCATGGAGATTAACATTATTAAAGGCTCTGAGAAATATTGTAATCTGATTATTTAATTTTGTTCACTCCTGTGTCTGTCTAACTACCTACCTACCTATCTATCTTAAAACTTTATCTTTCTTTTTTATTTCATAACTGTTAACATGCAAAAGGACTAGTGTTGCTTGGAATGTAGTTTGAAAAATTCTGGTTATAATCCTTAAGAAATACATACACACACTTTGAATAATTATAAAGGCAGTGTTTATTAAAATAAATTTCATTTTCAAAATTGAAGTATCACCTGTTAAAGTGTGTATATATTTTCTTGAGGCACCCTGTATTTATGAGGGTTAACGTTTTGATTTCATTTTATTATTTTCTTTCCATTTCTGTATTTTAATCTTTCAATATGTTTCTATATTATAAAACTTTACACGTTTTATCAAGTCATTTTCATGGGACACATATAAGATACACAAAAATGAGCAAGAAAAATGACTAATTTAAATATTTATTGGGTAAATGGTACTATATGAAGTATTGAAAGGACTTAGAGAATATAAAAGTCTAAGTGTAGAGCTAGATTGATTTGAATAAATAAATGAACAACAATTTTAGATTGATTAGAGGCATGGTCAACGCCATTAAAATATAATTTTTAAGAATAAAAAAAAAGGTTTGCAAGGAGACATCAGAGATCCAATTAAAGTAATATTAATTCTAACACTGAACTCTTGTATATCAAAAAAAAATCTTGGCCGAAACCAGTTTGGCTCAGTGGATAGAGCGTCGGCATGCGGACTGAATGGTCCCAGGTTCGATTCCGGTCAAGGGCATGTACCTGGGTTGCGGGCACATCCCCAGGAGGAGATGTGCAAGAGGCAGCTGATCGATGTTTCTCTCTCACCGATGTTTCTAACTCTCTCTCTCCCTCCCTTCCTCTCTGTAAAAAATCAATAAAATATATTTTTTTAAAAAAATCTTGAAAATGCTCATGATCTTCATGGTAGTAGGATTCTACTTGGATATATACATAATGTTGAGAGTTCACTATTGCTTACGCAACTGCTAATGGTACTATAGATTTGCATTTGCTATTGTTTTCACATCCATTTCTAAATTGATTTTCACAAGTCTCTGAGGTGGGTAAGGCATTCATTATGAACCTAATTTCATGATGAGGAAACAAGTACTTGTGTCTCCTCTCTTTCCGCAAAACTACAATGCGTTTTATTGCTAAATGTGAAATTCTATCCTTAATGTCATTTTTTCTTCTATAACTGTGTACTTAATTCCTTATCAGGTCCTCAGTAATGGAATGAATCTTACAACACTACTGTCTCAACTCCCTTACATTATAGATGAGTACACTGAAGAATAGAAATGTCAAATCAAGATCACTTCGCTAATAAGAGAGTATCCCTTTTACAGAACCAGCTGCAGCTTTGTGCTAGATATAACTTGAATCTGGATACAGTTGATTGATTTGTTTGACTTCTAAGTGTTACTTTTAGTTATCTCAAAACTATTTTATTTATTTTAAATATATATTTTTATTGATTTTAGAGAAAGGAAGGGAGAGGGATAGAGAGATAGAAGCATCCATGAGAGAGAAACATCATCAATCGGCTGCCTCCTGCATGCCCTCTACTGGGGATCCAGCCTGCAATTGGAGCATGTGCCCTGACAGGGAATGGAACCCAGGACCTCCTGGTTTATGGGTTGATGCTCAACCACTGAGCCACACCAGCCGGGCAGTTATCTCAATACTCTTAACACAACCGAGTTTCTAACATATGTAAGTTATCTTTTATTATAATAACCAAGGCCTTGGGAATCCTTCTAACAGGCTTTAAGTATTCTTGCCTTTTTTGTTTTTTCCATCCTGAGCTACATATTGTCATTTTTTAAAAATATATTTTATTGATTTTTTACAGAGAGAAAGAGAGAGGGATAGAGAGTTAGAAACATCGATGAGAGAGGAACATCGATCAGCTGCCTCTTGCACACCTCCTACTGGGGATGTGCCTGCAACCAAGGTACATGCCCTTGGCCAGAATCGAACCTGGGACCTTTCAGTCTGCAGGCTGATGCTCTATCCACTGAGCCAAACTGGTTAGGGCATGTCATTCTTAAAATATTTTCAGCTATGATGATATAGAAATCATACTTACAGATGCCACTGTGCTCGAGTATATTCTCTGCCCCTCTTTCTATCTGACCAAAGAATTTCAACTCATTCTTCTGGAAGTAGCTCAAATTTAATCTGGGAAGTCATACATAATTAGGCAAATGTATAACATTTTTTTTATATAGTTCATTTGCCCTTCAAGGGAATGTCCAATGTTTTATTCATCTCTGTAATCTCAGCACCTGATACAGTAGCTGGCTTTTTAGGTGCATAATAAATGCTGAACAAATGAAGACTTATTGGCCTGATTATATGTATGATATTTTAAATTCCCATATGAAAATTTTAAACAAAATTTTTAGGCAAAATCAAAAGAAAAATAACAAAGTGAAAAATATTTATAGCACATATGTTAAAGGGCTAGTTTTCTTTAAAATGAGCTTTTAGAAATCAATAAGAAACTAATGAACAATCTAATTAAGCAGAGGAGCAAATAAGAACAGGCAATTAACAGATGCAAATTTCCAATATATATAGGAAAAATAGCACCAGCTCATACAATGTAATGGGTATCTATTCTTTTCCTGTTTGGCATACATTATTCCTTCTTCCTTCATGAACCACTCCTTTCCCACACTTGGTCTACCTGGTTCATTCAGGTGGGCTGAATCCATTACCTGATCCTCTTGGTGGGCATGTGAACCAGATCTATCAATAAGCTTATTTTATCATATGGCTACCAAGATTGATACAGAAATGGGCACATGAATCAACTTATTCCAGTGAAGCGTTGCTAAAACTACCTGGGAAAGAAGCATTCTCTCTTTCTAGTGGGGCTACAAAGGCATCACTGGGATAACATAGGGAAGCCTGTGTGAGAATGAAGCCAGTGAGGAAAAATACCAGCATCCTGTCATCCTGGTGAATTCTTAAATCCAGTTTTCCTGAATTTGACCCACCTTTGGATTTCTCAGTTACAAAGACCAATAAAAACATTATATTTTACCCTGGCCAGTTTGACTCAGATTAGAGCATTAGGCCATGCAAGGGAGGGTCATGGGTTCGATTCCCAGTCAAGGGCATGAACCTGGGTTGCAGGTTTGATTCTCGTCCTTGGTTGGGTGAGTATGGTGCTGCTTGTGGGAGGCAACCAATCCATATGTCTCTCACATTGATGTTTCTCTCTCTCTCTCACCCCCTCCTTTCCACTCTCTCTAAATCAATGCAAAAATATCCTTGGGGGAGGATTAACAAAAAACAACCCACCCTCCCACACACAAAACTTTATATTTTAAATAAATTCAGTTTTAGTTTACTTTCTGTTACTTGTAACCAAAGTCAGAAGTACAATAGCAATTCTTAAAATGTCAAACAACTATTTTTATTCATTAGATTATCAATAATTATTAAGTTTCATAATAATCAGTGTCACCAGGGTGTAGCAGAACATATATGTCATACCAGTAATACTGTTGGTAGGAATATAGGTAGTATAAATTTCTTGTGGAGAAAATTGGTAATATTTTTTTCAATGTGCACTTGTTATTGATCCAGTAAGTCCACTTTGAATTAATGAAACCAATCAGTTACAAGGATATTTCTCACAGCATTTCTTCAAATAGCAAAAACAAACAAATAAAGCCTAAAAGTAGTCTAAATATCCAATAAGGGACTAGTTAAATAAATGACATTATAGTCACACTGCTGTATGGCTTTTCCAATATAAAAGACTGACTTGAGCCCTGACCGGTTTGGCTCAGTGGATAGAGCGTCAGCCTGTGGACTCAAGGGTCCCAGGTTCGATTCTGGTCAAGGGCATGTACCTTGGTTGCGGGCACATCCCCAGTAGGAGGTGTGCAGGAGGCTGCTGATCGATGTTTCTCTCTCATCGATGTTTCTAACTATCCCTATCCCTTCCTCTCTGTAAAAAATCAATAAAATATATATTTTTTAAAAAAAGACTGGCTTGAAAAAATTCCAAGATAAATTCATTCAATAAGTATATGTCAGAAATTACTCTAGACCCTAGAACAGGGGTCCTCAAACTTTTTAAATAGGGGGCCAGTTCACTGTCCCTCAGACCGTTGGAGGGCCGGACTATAGTTTTAAAAAAATCAACTATGAACAAATTCCTATGCACACTGCACATATCTTATTTTGAAGTTAAAAAAACAAAACGGGAACAAATACAATATTTGTATTTGAATGTGGCCTGCGGGCCGTAGTTTGAGGACCCCTGCCCTAGAATAAGATAAATAAGGGTGTGTGTGTGTGTGTGTGTGTGTGTGTGTGTGTGAATAAACAATTCACAACAATTTGGTAAATAAGAAAATACCAATATAAGTGCTGTACTGACAATTAAAGCAATAATTGAATAGCAGCAACTTGGTGATAGGGAAAGCATCTTTCAAAAAAGAAGCTCTAAGCCAGCGGTTCTCAACCTGTGGGTCGCGAACAATGAAAATACATCCTGCATATCAGACATTTACATTACAATTCATAACAGTAGCAAAATTACAGTTATGAAGTAGCAACGAAAATAATTCTATGTTTGGGGGTCACCACAACATGAGGAAGTGTATTAAAGGGTCACGGCATTAGGAAGGTTGAGAACCACTGCAAGCAGAGATGTGAATGACCAGAAAGAACCAACCCAGAGAACTTCAGGAATGAGAGAATTCAAGACAGAGAAAGAGCTAATATAAAGGTTCTAAAAGGGGCTTGACTGACAAATTCACGGAACAGGAACATAAAGGAAGATAGTGTGACTAAAGCATAGTAGAAGAGAGAAAGAGTTTAGGACACATGGTGAGAAAATAGGTAGAGGCCAAGCATATGGCTTTGCCGACCATGGTGATGAAATAGATGTTATGGAAAGTGCAGTAGAAAATGACCAAGTGGTTTTAAGCAAGAGAGACATAAGATCTGAGTTAGTCTTTACAAAGGTAACCTCAATGGTTTTGTAGGATATTACATTATCATTACTAGTACTAGGATTGAAAAAACATTTGCAAAAACAACATCGTATAGCATTATCAATGTTTCTCTAAAAATCCTTTGGCATTGAAGTAATATATTTTTACTTAATTAAGCAGTTGGTTAATATATTTACTTAGTATTTTTAGTATATGTATTTACATATTTATTTATATATTTATAGTATACAGGGTGGGGCAAAAGTAGGTTTACAGTCGTGAGTACGTAAAACACAGAGTTCATTCTTGTATTACTAGTATTTATTGTATTATTTTCCATATGAACAACTATAAACCTCCTTTTGCCCCGCCCTGATTATATAATATATTTTTGCTTAAATATTCAGAGAAAAGTTTTGAAGAATATACATTAAACTATAATAATAGTTGCTTCTGAGGAGTGAGAATAATAGAGATTTTTAGTCTTTTCTAACCTCTTTTTACTGTTTGATAAAGAATTTTGTTTATCTCATGTATCGAATTTTAGATGGCTTTTTCAGTTATATGACCCAGAGATATCTTTCAAATGTGAACATTTTAACTTTTATAAATTTTAATCAATTATAGTAACTTTACATTTTAGCTAGCAAACAATAAAAACCACATATTTCCAAATGTAAATTCCTGTTTTATCAATCTTCACTGACATTCAAATCATCATATATCACAATTTTACTAGTTAAAACAAGTCAAATGATAACATGAGGAAGAAAAGACAAATCAAGAAGGTAGATATTCTATAGGAAAACTGGCACAGACTCTTCAATAAATCAATATCATGAAAAAAGATGGGGTGCAGGTGGCTGGGAGCTATTCTAGCCTAAAAGACACTTAAGAGACATAAAAATCAAATATAATGTGAAGCCAAAACCGGTTTGGCTCAGTGGATAGAGCGTCAGCCTGTGGACTGAAAAGTCCCAGGTTCGATTCCGGTCAAGGGCATGTACCTGGGTTGCGGGCACATCCCCAGTGGGAGATGTGCAGGAGGCGGCTGATCAATGTTTCTCTCTCATCGATGTTTCTAACTCTCTATTTCCTCTCCCTTCCTCTCTGTAAAAAATCAATAAAATATATTTAAAAAAAAAAAAATATATATATATATATATATGTAGTCCTGGGCTTAGTCTGGCTTGAAAATTTATAATTTTTATAAATATATAGGTATAATTATGAAAACTTGGTTATGGGGCACAGAGTTAGATAATATTCAATTTTGTTAGGTGTGATGATGGTACTTTGTATATGTAGGAAAATGTTTATTTTTCATATTTAAGTATTTACACATAAAGTATGATACCTTTAACCGAACTTAAAATACTTTAGCAAAAAATTAAAGCAAAAATGTTAATAATTTGACATCTAAGTATTGGATAAAATTGGTCATTCTTGGTACTTTTCTTTATGTTTGAAAATTTTTATAATAAAAAGTCAAAATAAAATAAAAATGGAGTGTAAAACCAACAAATCTTTCAAATTCATATTGAGTTCTTTATATAGTACCTATGTTTTGGGTTGTTCTTATAGATAAGAATGCTTTTAACTTGTTAATTTGTGTTTCCAAAATGTGTGAAAATTTTGTTCTCTTAGATAAATTAAATTTCCTATTTGCAATTTTATAACACTAAGTTTGCTTAATGTGGCCTTTAATAATCAGGTGAACTGCAGCTAATCACTACACAATTTCCACATACATTCTTAAGGATCAGAACCTGAAGTAATGAAACCTTAATAAGATGAAGTGTTAAGACATATTTTGCTGGCTATAGCTGAGTATATTTTATTTTATAGTTTTCCATATGGCAAATACACACAATTCATTGTATTATGAGGAAAGATAAACTTTGAGCTAAAGTTACATTTTAAAAAGCCAAGTTTATTATACATCCACAGGTATGTTGGTCCCACATAGGACTGAAGTCTGTGGCACTTAGAAAAGGTGGAGGGCATCTCAAGGAAAAGTTATCACTAGGCTTGAAAAAAACTTTTTGTATAGTCTACTTACCTATTGTAGAGAAATAATAGATAACAAATGAAGGGAAATGCAACACATATAACCATGCAAGTACTTCAGCATGGAATTCTGAGGATAAAATAAAAAAATCTAAGATTCGTAGGCACAATGCATGACATATCACAAATGCATGTCAACTTTTTGGCTGTTATTGTTATCATTTTCTCAGGATTATTCCTAAGAAAATTAGTTGTAAGTAGCTCAGTGAAAAGTAACATCCTATATAATAAAGAGGTAATATGCAAATTGACCCTCACGCCCTCTCATCATCACAAGATGGCCGCCCCCACATTGTCACAAGATAGCCGGCCCCATGTCATCACAAGATGGCTGCCCCCATGTCATCACAAGATAGTTGCCCCCATGTTGTCAGAAGATGGCAGGCAGGGGAGGGCAGTTTGGGGTGACCAGGCCTGCAGGGGAGGGAAGTTGTGGGTGATCAGTCTGACAGGGGAGGGCAGTTGGGGGTGATCAGGCTGTGACAGGGGAGGGCAGTTGGGGGTGATCAGGCTGTCAGGCAGGCAGGTGAATGGTTAGGAGCCAGCAGTCCCGGATTGTGAGAGGGATCCCAGATTGCAGAGGGTGCAGGCTGGGCTGAGGGACACCCCCACCCCCACCCCAGTGCATGAATTTTGTGCACCAGGCCTCTAGTTTTAATATAAAAAACAATGAAGATATAAATAAAATACTTCTTCATGTGTCAGTTCTAAAACCTTTCTAAGTATTAAGTATTAGGATATTGAAGAATCTATGAATTAGTTTTAAGATCATGTGTATTTAATATTCTGTTTCAGCTGGAAAGAAAGGTTGAAGGAGATTACATTTGGTCTAGTTTTGCTGTAATAATGTCAAATCAAAGTGCACAGAACTTTCCATCAGTAGCATTCTCCTAATAGCATGCACTAGAAAAGTGCTCTTTTTGTTTTCAGTTCCTTCTTTAATAGCTTAATTTTTTCAAAGCATGACAGGCTCTACAATATTCTTCCCTCTCTTTTTCTGAAAGGGTAATACAATTGGATAAATGGAAGGGAACAAGAAGAGAGGTTAAGGGACCTTTGGCATAAGCAAACATAGCATAGGACCAGTTTGGGAGTCCTGTTCAAATCTTTAAAGCTCCCTGTCATCCTATTGTATGTCTCCAATAAATAATAGTGGAGATAATAACAAGTCCCCTCCCCCTACTATTTCTGGTTACCAGTGTCTGTGTATCAACTTTTTTTCTTTGCACTTTTCTTGGTGCTTCCTTCCTTTCAATTAGAGGGAAAAGAGCATAGTAATGCCACTGGGTAAAACAAAAAATGACTGTACATTCTCAACGGTATGAACCAGTTCTTATTGTATTTTTATCTCCAGTTCCTGGCACACAGTAGGTGTGCAATTAATTAATGCTTGTGTAAGAAAATGAGTAAATGAATAAAATTATTAATTTTTTAAAAGGAATTTTGTAATTGGTACCCTTTTGCATTTTCCCCCTTACAAATTATGCCATCAATTTGGATTATTCCATGAGATTAAAACAGTATCCAAGTATTATCAAACAGTATTTTGTCTTAAAACAGTACTTTTCACCCTAGCCGGCTTGACTCAGTGGATAGAGCATTGGACTTCAGACTGCAGGGTACTGGGTTAGATTCCAGTCAAGGGTACGTACCTGAGTTTCAGACTTTTCCCTGGCCTGGGCACTGGTCAGGGTGCACACAGGAGGCAACCAATTGATATGCTTCCCTCACACTGATATTTCTCTATCTTTCCCTCTCTCTTCCACTCTCTCTCAAAATCAACGGAAAAATATCCTCAGGTGAGGATAAAAAAAAAAAATACTTTTCCTTCAACATTGCAACATAACAAGCTTAACAAAAACAATTGTCAAATTAAATGATAAGGCATTAGTAAACATATATTTAGAAAAACTTTTAAATATGGCAGTTGGTGTTTTTTTTGGGGGGGGGGGGGCAGATGACATATAGTTAAATTTGCACATTCACATTTTTATCTTATAAAATCTACTTATATAAAAACCCTGGGTGGTGTAACATCACGACCAGACCAGAACCACGACCAAGCAGAAGGAAGTCAGTCCTGCAGGGGTTGTCTTGGAAACAGCTGCACCCTCCCCTGAGCTGTGTCCTGGAGCTGTTTCCGGTGAGGGCAGGGTTTGAAGCAGGAACCCAACCTCGGAGCGTGCAGGCATATCTTTATAAAGTGTGCCGCGCCAGCACAGCCAAGGGTGAACCTGAGTGGGGGTGGCTGAAAGGCTTAGAAAAGACAGACAAGAGAATGAAAGCTGGGTCTTGGTGGGACGCTGCTTCTCTGAGAGACAGCGACCACACCCACATCCATGTCTTTATTTTATAGCAGATGCCATGAGGCAAAGTAAAGGAGTGACCAAGATGTTTACAACATTCTTCTGGGTTTCAATTCTACTCAACTACATGCACCTGAACTCTATCAAGCCTACATCACTCAGGCACATGGGGCCGAGTGTTCAGACCATAGGTTCAAGCTTATAACTACAGCTGTTGGCTATAATTGTGCTGGGAGGGCCCTGTCCTCCAAACTGGGACTTGCACATGGCAATGAGAGGACTGTGCCCTCTCATCAGTCCAAGGCTTGAACGTCTCCAAAACACTGTAGCGGCTCCCCACAATAAAGTTTTAATTCTGTTTCTTTGTTACTAATGTTGTGACCCCACCCCATAACAAAGAAACACTTTCTGGATGATGAGGCCCAGGAATCAGGATTTTAAAAAGATTCCCAGGTGATTCTAATGTGCAGCCAAGGTTGAGAACCACTGCTATAGATAATATTAAAAATATATCTACACATGCAATTCTTTGTCCAAAAAATGAGCATGTTCGAAAATTAAATGAAGAAAATTTGGATATACTCGACGGAGATTTTCACACATATTTGAGTGATGATTCCATTGATTCCACAGATGATGCTGAAAAGGAAAATTTTCCCATCGAATTTCTTAATCGTATTACTCCTTCGGGAATGCTGTGTCATAAATTAAATTTGAAAGTGGGTGCTATCATCATGCTGTTGAGAAATCTCAATAGTAAATGGGGTCTTTGTAATGGTACCAGATTTATTATCAAAAGATTATGACCTAACATTATTGAAGCTGAGGTATTAACAGGATCTGCAGAGGGAGAGGCTGTTCTGATTCCAAGAATTAATTTGTCCCCATCTGACACTGGCCTCCCATTTAAATTGATTCAACGACAGTTTCCTGTGATGCCAGCATTTGTGATGACTATTGATAAATCACAAGGACAAACTCTAGACAGAGTAGGCATATTCCTACCTGAACCCGTTTTTGCACATGGTCAGTTACATGTTGCTTTCTCTCGAGTTTGAAGAGCATGTGATGTTACAGTTAAAGTTCTAAGTACTTCATCACAAGGGAAATTAGTCAAGCACTCTGAAAGTGTTTTCACTCTTAATGTGGTGTACAGGGAAATATTAGAATAAGTTTAATCACTTTATCAGTCATTGTTTGCATCACTGTTGTTTTTACATCATGATTTTGTTGTTTTCATATCATGTTTTTGTTGTTTTCATATCATGTTTTTGTTGTTTTTATATCATGCCTCTGTTGTTGGTATATTCTTTTATTACTGTTTATTTATTAATAAATTTATATATTATTTTCATATACATTTTACTCATTTCCTTTCATCTCTCATACTTCTATTATAGAGAAAGGGCAAATAGCAATATTAAAATATCTCTGCTAATTAATTTCTTTTTTTAAAAAAATATATTTTATTGATTTTTTACGGAGAGGAAGGGAGAGGGATAGAGAGTTAAAAACATCAATGAGAGAGAAACATCAATCAGCTGCCTCCTTCACACTTCCCACTGAGGATGTGCCCGCAACCAAGGTACATGCCCTTGACTGGAATTGAACCTGGGACGCTTGAGTCCACAAACTGATGCTTTATCCACTGAGACAAACCAGTTAGGGCAATTAATTCCCTTTTTATGTGCATGAATTTCGTGCACTGGGCTACTAGTGTTTTATATTGTCACAGTCAGCTACTAATATGCTTAGTAGTTTTGTCCATTCTTCATGCTTTGCTGTTAAAACTTAAGTCTTATGTAGATTATATACAAACATAAATAAAATTAATTTCATTTTAAATACAATTAATTTAAGGTGAGAAATAAAATAACTGTAGAAACTTGCACCAAGTTGCCAAGTTGATCATTCTCCAACTTAACAATGTAAACTCTTTCCTATGATGTATACAAACATTTGGCAGTTTCAAGGGTAGTGTTTCAAGAATATTCACACTCCAGTGCATCCATTTCCATGATCACATTTCAAAGCCTCAAGGCATTATCACTTCCTTTTCTTAAGTAGCATAATAATTGAGGAAATGGTTATGCTTATCATCATCTGTCAGTCAACAACTCCTGTGTTAAAAATATTTTTTCCCACTTAATGAATGTGTGTGTGTGTGTGTGTGTGTGTGTGTGTGTGTGTAATGTCTTATGCTCATGTCAATAAGAACAGGACTTGGCTTTGTCATGAAACTATTTCATTTATCAGAGAACACAGATGGGGAAATGGGAAAATTCCCTTTACACTTTAATGAGCAAAGGTTGTGCTTTCTATAAAAGTCATATATGCACTGTAATGGAAGAGCAATGTTCATATGAGTATATGTGAATAACTTAAGCACAGTATGTATCAGGTTGTAAGATAGATTTTAGCACAAGGTCACATCTCCATAAGAAATAGCTGTGTAGGGGAAAAAACCAAGATGGCATCATAGGTAAACACTGGAAATTGCTGCCTCGCACAATCACTTCAAAAATACAACTAAAAGACAAAATGGACATCATCCAGAACCACAGAAAGGCTGGCTGAGTGGAAATTCTACAACTAGAAGGAAAGAGAAAAGCACACTGAGACTCAGAGGAGGTACGGTGTGGAAGTAAAGTGCAGAGGTATGGAGGTGCATGCGGAAATGGCTGGAAACTGAGGACGCAGCGCATGTGGAAAGGGCTGGCAGCTGAGGACGCAGTGCATGTGGAAAGGGCTGGAAACTGAGGACACGGTTGTATTTTTCAATTGGGAGGGAGTCTCAAGCTCCTGATTGATCTGAACTCCAGTTCCGGGCGAGTATCTGGGGACCCAGACTCATACAGGAGAAACTGGACTGTCTGGCATCGGCCAGAACTGGAGGGCAGCTTTCTCTCAGAGGTACTTGCAGCGATTACTGGGACACTGAGAAGCGGGGCCTCTTAGGGCAGGACTGAGGAACAACCATAGCTGTTGATCCCCAGAGACCCCACCCCACCCAAGCTGTGCACAGAGGCCTTTGCATATGAAAGGCCTGGCCCTTTGCAGGCTTTGAAAATTACCTAACAAACTGCAGCTGGGTCAGAGAAACCCACAACTTCCAAAAGAAGGCCCAAGTCCCCACAGCAGCTTGCATTGCTTCACAGCTGGGCTCCTGCTGGGTAGCCTCAGGAAGAGGCTAAATTAGCACCTCCTTAGAGATCCAAAAGCCAGTGTACAGAGTGGTCAGAGTGGGACCATCCAGATTACAACTCCTCAGATCCATAAGGGACACACTCAGGGGGCAGACTCAGTGAGCACCAAAGCCACACTGAAGCAAGTCTTGCCCCAGAAGGGTGTCTCCAGCACAGAAGTTCTCCCACTGCAGACACAGCTGATTCTCACAGCCAATTGGCCTGGAGGTCAATTCCTCCCAGTGATACCTAAAACAATTAAGGCTTAACTACAACAAGACTGTGCACAAAGACCACAAGGGGTTGCACTAAGAATGTCCACCTCAGGTAATTGGAGAGGCTGAGCCACTGGGCCCTATAGGACACCTAGCACAGAAAGCCACTCTATCAACACAGGGAAGCATAAAAATATGCGGAGACAAAGAAACAGGTCACAAATGACAGAAATGGAGGAAAGCAAACTACTGGATATAGAGTTCAAAACCACACTTTTAAGGTTTTTCAAGAATTCTCTAGAAACTGCCGATCAACTTAGTGAGACCCTCAAGAAATCTAGTGAGACCCTTGAGGTTATGAAAAAAGACCAACTAGAAATTAAGCATACACTGACTGAAATAAAGAATATTATACAGAGTTCCAACAGCAGGCTAGAAGATCGCAAGAATCAAGTCAACAATTTGAAATACGAAGAAGCAAAAAACACCCAACCGGAAAAACAAAAAGAAAAAAGAATCCAAAAATATGAAGATAGTGTAAGAAGCCTCTGGGACAACTTCAAATGTACCAACATCTGAATTATGGGGGTGCCAGAAGAAGAGAGAAAGCAAGATATTGAAAATCTATTTGAAGAAATAATGACTGAAAACTTCCCCTACCTGCTGAAAGAAATAGACTTACAAGTCCAGGAAGCGCAGAGAACCCCAGACAAAAGGAATCCAAAGAGGACCACACCAAGACACATCATCATTAAAATGCCAAGAGCAAAAGACAAAGAGAGAATCTTAAAAGCAGCAAGAGAAAGAAAGTCAGTTACCTACAAGAGAGTACCCATAGGACTGTCAGCTGATTTCTCAACAGAAAGTATGCAGGCCCGAAGGGAGTGGCAAGAAATATTCAAAATGATGAATACCAAGAACCTACAACCAAGATTACTTTACCCAGCAAAGCTATCATTCAGAATTGAAGGTCAGATAAAGAGCTTCACAGATAAGAAAAAGCTAAAGGAGTTCATCACCACCAAACAAGTATTATATGAAATGCTGAAAGGTATCGTTCAAGAAGAGGAAGAAGAAGAAAAAGGTAAAGATACAAATTATGAACAACAAATGCACATCTATCAACAAGTGAATCTAAAAATCAAGTGAATAAATAATCTGATGAACAGAATAAACTGGTGAATAAAATAGAATCAGGGGCATAGAAAGGGAGTGGACTGGCTATTCTTGGGGGGAAAGGAGTGTGGGGGGGTGTGGGAAGAGGCTGGACAAGAATCGTACACCTATGGATGAGGAAGTGTGGGGGTAAAGGCAGAAGGGGTGTGGGAACTGAGTGGAGGGGAGCTATGAGGGGAAAAAAGAGGAACAACTGTAATAACCTGAACAATAAAGATTTAATATCTGTATAAATTAGGGGGAAAATTTTTATACTCACTGTTGGTTGAATATTAAAAAAGATAAATCAATGGCAGATTATGTCATTTGCTGCCTCTATTATGTCAAACAAAAAACATAACCTCTAACTGTGAATGTAATAAATAAAATTTAAAACTGTGAAATCTAATCAAATGATGGGGTTAAATAAATTTTACTGATAAAGACCTTTCATACTCCTGTGCTCTTTAACTGTTCAATATAATGGGCTAAGAAAAGAGTAAAAATAATATAATAATAAAATATTTCAGCCTAAATAAATGTGTATTTTAAGTTTTAATAAACATTTAACTTCTGTATTTTGATGTTTATGATTTTGATAATTTGACTAGAGGCCCAGAGCATGACATTCATGCACTCGGTGGGTGGGGAGTGCTCAGCCCAGCCTGGGCTCTTTTGCAGTCCAGGAGCCTTCAGGCAATGTCTGACTGATGGCTTAGGGAACAGGCCTACGCCGCAGTTGGACATCATTAGCACTGCTGCAGAGGCGGGCTGCTGCTCCTTGCCAGCAATCAGCCCTGCTTGTGGCTGAGCAGTACTCCCCCTGTGGGAGCACACTGACCACCAGAGGGCAATTCCTGCGTTGAGTGTCTGCCCCCTGATGGTCAGTGTGCATCATAGTGAGCAGTCAGGTCATTCTGCTGTTCAGTTGATTTGCATATTACCCTTTTATTATATAGGATAATTTAAAGAGATAAAAAGTATTTATTAAATGATAAATAATTTTATATTTATTAAAAGCTATTGCTTTACATTTTATTAGAACAAAATTAAATAAAATAATCTCTTACTAGATTTTTAAAATCATACCAAAGACAGTGAACCCTCAGCTGACAAATATGGAACTTTGCTTTGTAGCTACCAGGAATTGAATGCCACTTGTGTGTCCAGCATTACACTGGGTTTCTTATCTACATTTAGTATATTTCATTCTTTCAACCACCCTATCATGTATATACTATTGTGTTAATTTTAAAGAAGAGGAAATGACTTCAAAGAGCTTAAGAAGCATGCCTAAGACTGTACAGTATATGTCAGAGCTACATTTGAACAAAGCCCACATTCTTTGCATGTTTATTTACAGCTTCTCAATTTTTTTCTAACTCTCAATTTTAATACTGATATAAAGAAAACTAAAAAGGTTTGATAATTCCAGAATAAACCTTTTATAGCATCCAGTAAAGAGAGTAGGAACCTGAGGGATTCAACTTCTTGTGTAAATGGGACCTTAGTGCTATAGAACTGTCTGTATTATGAACTTTGGCAAGAGCAAGAAAGCCACCTCCAGGTCATATCATTATCCTACCCATATCATCAAAGCTCCAGCAAAACTATATCTGGTGCAGATACTGTTTTTATTTACTATGTTTTTCTTCTTGTCTGCACAATCTTATAAAACTATTGTTATTTTTCTAATATGCTTTTGTTAAATATTCAATGCTGCTTAAAAATGAAATATACAAGTCAAAACCAGGAAGATCAACAACTAAATTAAAAATGGGTAAAGGGCCCTAACCGGTTTGGCTCAATGGATAGAGCGTCGGCCCTCCGACTGAAAGGTCCTAGGTTCGATTCCGGTCAAGGGCATGTACCTTGGTTGCGGGCACATCCCCAGTGGGAAGTGTGCAGGAGGCAGCTGATCGATGTTTCTCTCTCATTGATGTTTCTAACTCTCTATACCTCTCCCTTCCTCTCTGTAAAAAATCAATAAAATGGGCAAAGGACCTGAATAGACACTTCTCCAAAGAGGATATGCAGATGGCCAATAGGCATATGAAAAGATGATCACATCACTAATCATCAGAGAGATGCAAATTAAAACTACAATGAGATATCATCTCACACCTGCCAGAATGGCTGCCATCAATAAATCCAAAAATGGCAAGTGTTGGCAAGAATGTGGGAATGGAGATTGGTGCAGCCACTGTGGAAAACAGGATGAAGTTTAATAGACACTTCTCCAAAGTGGACATACAGAAGGCCAAAAAGCATAAGAAAAAATGTTCAAAGTCATTAATCATCTGAGAAATTCAAATCAAAATGACAATGAGGTAATACCTCACACCTGTTAGAATGGCTATCATCAACAAATGACAATTGTTGGTGAGGATGTAGAGAAAAGGGAACCCTCGTACACTGCTGGTGTGAATGCAAACTGGTACAGCCTCTGTGAAAGACATTTTGAAGTTTCCTCAAAAAATTAAAAATGGAACTACCATTTGACCCAGTGATTCCAAGTCTAGGAATATATCCCAAGAATTCAGAAACACTCATCAGAAAGAATACTTGCAACTCTATGTTCATGTAAGGGCAATTTACAATAGCTAAGATTTGGAAACAGCCTAAGTGCCCATCAAGCAAATGAATGGATTAAAAAAACTGCGGTACATCTACACAAGGGAAAACTATGCAGCTGTAAAAAAAAAAAAAAAAGAAAGAAAGAAAGAAAGAACTCTTACCATTTGCAACAGCATGGATGGACCTAGAGAGCATTATGCTAAGCGAATAAGCCAGTTAGAGAAAGATCAGTATCACATGATCTCTCTCATATGTGGAATCTAATGAACAACATAAAATGATGAACAAAAATAGACCCAGAGACATAGAATCACCAAATCAACTGTCAAACCTCAGAGAGAATGCAGGGGAAGGTGGGGGTCAGGGGGAGAGATGAACCAATGACACAGACAATAGGGTGGTGAAGGCCTGGGAGGGGAGAGGGTAGGGCAAAGGGGTAAAAGGGGGACATATGTAATACTTTCAACAATAAAGATTTAATATATATATATATATATATATATATATATATATATATTTCAAGACTTAAAAAAAAGAAAACAGTATGGAGTTTCCTCAAAAAATTAAAAATGGAATTGCCTTTTGACCCAGCAATCCCACTTCTGGGAATATATACAAAGATGCCTGATACTAATATGAAAGAATATATGCACCCCTATGTTCATTGCAGCATTATTTACAATAGCTAATATCTGGAAACAGCCCAAGTGCCCATCAGTAGATGAGTGGATAAAAAAGTTGTGATACATTTACACAATGAAATACTATGAAGCCATAAAAAAGAAGGAAATCTTACCTTCAGCATGGATGGACCTGGAGATTGTTATGCTACATGAAATATGCCAGACAGAGAAAGACAAATACTATATGATCTCACTTATATGTGGAATCTAACGAACAAAATAAACTGATGAATAAAATAGAAAAAGAGGCATGGATACATGAACAGACTGACAGTTGTCAGAGGGGTGTGGGGATGGGGATCTGGATGAAAGAAGGGGTTTGGGGTGAATGATGCAGAGTGTAGATTAGATTATGTTTTATTGCATTGTACATTTGAAACCTGTACGGTTTTGTGAACCAATGTCACCAAATAGATTCAATAATAAAAAAGTAAAAATAAATACAAAATTTTAAAAATAAAATAGACAACCATTATTTTATCAATATGGTCAGAATGTTTTTGGGAAAGTATACAATTTATGCATTTAAAATATATACATCAGTATAGGAAGAAATATAACCAGGTGTACCTAGATGTTTAAAACCCTTATGCACCCCTCTCATTTGCCTCTTATAAGAAATTATCCAGGCTTACTTAAGAGATAGGTCCTTCATGTGTACTGAGGGCAGATCCAGGTTTGGTAAGACTCAAGCAATTTGTAAGAGAGGGCTCTTTCAGAAAATGAACATAAAACTAAGAACATAAAATTAGGAGCAGGGTATAAGAAGCCCATGGAATTTCAGGGACTTTGAAGCTTAAGCTTCATTAGCTTAATGGTAAATTTATCTCTGACTCCATTTAATGTTCATCCTAAATAATAAAAGCCTAATAAGCTAAGTGTCCAGTTGTCTGGTCTGCTATTCAACCAATCAAAGCGTAATATGCTAATGATATGCTAAGGCCGCTAACTGCTCGCTATGATGTGCACTGACCACCAGGGGGAAGATGCTCTGACTGGTAGGTTAGTTTGCTGGGGTTCAGCTGATCCGGAGTGAACAAGATGGGACACACCTTGGAGCCCTCCCGTGGTCCCTCCCTGGCTGGCTAACCTCCCACGTCCCTTCCCAGCCCCAATCATGCACCAGCAGGGTCCCTTGGCCTGGCCTGTGCACTTTTGCAATCTGGGACCCCTTGGGGGGTGTCAGAGAGCCGGTTTCAGCCTGATCCCACAGGCCAGGCCGAGGGACCCCACTGGTGCACGAATTCGTCCACCGGGCCTCTAGTATATGATAATTGTATGTATATAATAAGCAACCTACTGCCTATTGTTTTTCCCCCCTCATAACCAGTGAATATTCCTTGAGACTCAGGGCTATACTTTAAAGTCCTCCTAGAACTGCCTTACAAAGTTCTTTTTATGTAGTAACCATGTGTATATAAACCTAAAATTTATTTGCTACTCTCTAGATTATAGAAATCATAAAGATAAACTCTCATTCAGATACATTGTATTTGACACTGTATAATAGAGAGTTGTTTGCTGATTACCAAGCCAACTTCCTTTAGGAAACAGGACTCCAATTTTCTCTGGTCAACTTTCACCCCAACATTCTTAGACAGGGTCTCCTGTGACCCTGACTCTAGCTCTAACCATGGGAAATGATTGGCTTATCTCATTTCCAAATAACATATTCTATCCCTCTTAAATAGCACCAATAACACATGAGGCACATATGCTCGAATTTCTTGGAAAGAAAAGTTTATTCTGTCTTCCATGACATCTACTTGGTACAATGCTCTCTCTTCCTTTGGGTAGTGTGATATGAGGTCTGAAACTTTTGCAGCTATTTTGCTAATAAAGGGAGTGCTGGTGGTCATCTGACACACGGTGAGTGTGAAGTGGACAGAGGGGAAGGCAGGGCAGAGCAGTGAAAAAAGCAGGTCCTTGGTGGCACTGTATGCATCAATGGAGAAAAACCTGCTGAAAACTAAATCTCCCTCTAAAACTTTCAGTTATAAGAACCAATAAAAACCAATAACATTGATGGATTGTTCAAGCTAACTTAAGCTGGACTGTCTGAAGCTTTTATCTTAACAGATACAACAAAAAATGTCATGAATCCAGTATTATGTGAAGTATCCTAATATATAAAAACCCAGGGCCCATAACATCCAAATCAACCGAAGGCTCGACCGATGGGAAGTCAGTCCTGCAGTCAGTGGTGGGTTGCTGTGGCGACCCAGCACTGACTGACACCACTGTGGGCACCCCGACCCAGCACTGACAACCGAGGGGACTGTGGATCAAGTCGGAAGAGAGACCTGGAGAGAGAAGCAGGGTCTGATGCATAGCCTTCATGGCAGCTGTTGATCAGCACTTGCCTCTCTCTCTCTGGGCCTGACCAGCAGCTGTGCCTCTATTTCTCTCAGGCCTCCACTGGAGCTGCTGATCAGCCCTGCCTCTCTGATCAGGCCCATTGATAGTCCTGTAGACACTGACTGGCATAGAAACTGACCAATCAGAACCAAACCTGGGTGAAGTGCGAAGAGCCAATGGCTGCCTAGGAGACAGAGCTTTTGACACTGACTGGCATAGAAACTGACCAATCAGAACCTAATCTGGGTGAAGTGAGAGGAGCCAATGGCTGCCTAGGAGGCGGAGCTTTTGATGCTGACTGGCATAGAAACTGACCAATCAGAACCTAATCTGGGTGAACTGCAAAGGCAGAACCTAAGGTGGGAGCTGAGGAGGGGTTTTAAGGGCAACAGCTGTTTGGTGTAAGGTGTAAGAAAGCCAGTTCAATTTTTTAATGACCAGTTTGGCAGTATAGTGCATATGGCTGGCTATCAGTCCAGATATAGGGATTATGTATTTTTGTCTGCCAAGAGCATCTCCTCCTGCTGAAAAAGGCTTCCCCTCCCCACCACATTTAAACAATTCTATCCTATATAATCTATCTATACTACTAAAAGGGTAATATGTAAATTAGACCGGGTCAACTGGCCATCTTCTGGATGTTCGATTTCCTTCTGGACAAAGCCATGGTGGTGGGGGCTGAGGCAGAGGTCGTTAGGGGTAATCAGGCTGGCAGGAAAATGTCATTTTCCCACAAGTTGGGGGTGATCAGGCAGGCAGGCAGAGAGGTTAGGGGCAATCGGGCAGACAGGCAGAGGCAGTTAGGGGTGATAAGGCAGTCAGGTGAGCGGTTAGCAGCCAGCGGTCCCAGATCAGGAACCAAAGGATTGGGCCTAAACTGGCGGTCAGACATCCCCCAAAGGGTCCCCGATTGGAGAGGGTGCAGGCTGGGCTGAGGGAACCCCCCCCCCCATGCACAAATTTTGTGCACCGGGCCACTTGTAAAGAAAGAAAAGAACATTTCAATTTTCTTTAGGATTGTTTATTTCATAGCATCTTAATTTCTTCTACACAGTAAAAGATATAAAATGTATTTATTGTTTACTGAAACAAATTCTATAATTATTGTCTGCTAGGAATTATTACTTGGATCCCAATCTTTATTCAGACACAACTTATTTTGTTGTTAGAGATCTTTTAGAATGTTTCTGGTTTGTAATATCATTCAAATATTTCAATTCTTCCTTGATCTTTTAAAGAGTAATAAACTCTACTAAAATTTTCATTTGTAGTATTAATTATAACTACAAGAATTTCATGTGCTTCTTAGTGGTCATCTCTACACTGAAATAATATTGCATTGCTAGTAGTTTTTCCTTCTAATTATATTATTATACCTCAAATGTCATTTTCCCACTAGACATATAATATATTTTCTTACATTAAACTATTCTTTATTAATGATTTTCATACAGGGTAGTCTTGGGTTTTTAGTCCATTTGTAAGAAGTTCCTATTAAGAAATTCAATGAAGCATGGGAACAATGCAAGAGTAATTTATTAACATATCAAGAGGCTTTAATTTGCTAACATTTTCCTATCATGTTAGTCTGACAGAATATAAAGAACAAATTGCTAGAGCATGAAACAGTAGAATTGGAAGAAAAAGCTATCGATTAAGAGCTCATGGGTTTAACTGTTCACAACATGAAGAAGTCTATTTTTGCACCAACATACAGTCAGTGTTCACGTTGCCAAATTTATTTAGGCTCAGTCTGTTCACCTCTTCTACCTACCTAACACTATATAAAAATAGGAGAGCACATGCAAGTCACAAAGGAAAAAGTTATGCCATAAGGAATATAGATGGAACAGATAAGCTTTAAAAATTGAGCAATGTTTATATATTCCAGTTGCTATAGAAACAGTTACTTCCTCATTTAGTGTATGTCATGTTTTCTACACAGACTAAAAATCTATAATTATTAGCAAACATTTTATCATAAATCTTCTATAATCCATTTTAGCCATAATAAAGGCCATATTTTCTTTGGTTAGGAGAAGGTTTCAAGAACATTTGAGTCCAACATCTTAAGAGTAGTTGAACATGCACTCTCTCCTTTGGTACAGTCCCCTTTATACTTATTGTCATACATGCTGCCTCACAGACTTCTGGTCACTATCTGAGTTTTCATCTCAGCTTTGGACTGGACTCTTTCCAGGAAGGCTGCAACTATGTCTATTTTATTAATTCTTGTACTCCCTTACACCTAGTACAATACTTGACATATAGTGAGTGTATGGAAAATATTTGTTGACTGAATTACTGAAAGAATAAATAAATAAATGGAGGAAAGAAAGACACCTTGGTTTATAAGTTTCCTTTCACCATAATATCCAAGTTGATTTCAATGAGACAGGATCTCCTTTCCTACTGTAAAAATAATCAAAAGTAGCCATACTAGTAGACTGCTTATAAGGTTTTAATGTATCATGCTACTTGGGAGCCTACCTTTAAATTTTTATTATATGTATATTTTATAATGTCTATTACATAATGGTTATTCAATTAATGTGAAATAAAACACATGCATATAAAATTTTGTTTAAAGAACTAGTTTAACAGTTTTCATTCTGATATTGATGAGTTAGTTTTGTTTTGTTTTATACCCAAAGTTATACCTCAAACTTGGCAAGTCATGTCAAAAATCCTTACCATTCAAACATTCTAATTCTAATAAGAAAATACCAGCATATATTTATCACCATTATTTGAAAGAACTCAAAGTATATGACTTATATCAATGATTTATTACATTATCTTCATAATACTATTGTATTAATTAATGCTGTGCCAGGCACTATTCTAAATTCCTTGTACTTATTAACCATTAAATCCTCACAGCAACTCTGTTATTATTGTCTCCATTATACCGGTAAAGAAACTGATTTGTCTAAGGACCCAGATTTGAATGCACTCTAGCTCCATTGTTCTTATTCCTAGTCGCTATATAGTGCCTCTCATATAGTCTCTCTATATAATATGGTACCTAATTATTTAACTTTGCAGATAATGATTTTATTCAGATAATGTATAACTAGATTTGCTCCTGGAGGAAAGGCCCCATGAATTACAATGTGTCTATCTACACAGTCTGATTAATTATCTGCATGTGATTTTTGTTCAGTTCAATTACATTGGAAACATTACTATATTTAGAGCCAAACTGGAATTCAATTGCTAGCATTATTTTTTTACCACCGTGTGATTCTCAGTAAGATGGTGGCTAACTGATCTCTTAGGTCCATTTAGTACCTATAATATCATAACTGAAATTAGCAATGATCTAGCAACTAATATTTGATAGAAATTTCACACATAATGAAAGAACAGGAGAGTGAATGACATAAGAATGTGCAAAAATTAGTATGCTGGCTTCAGAAATAGGCTAAGAAATATTCCATGTGTAATAATAATAGCTAATATTCATAAAGTGCCTCTATATCCCAAGTATTACTTTCTTTAAATGTACACATTATTTGATCTTTATAACTATACTAGAGGCCTGTTGCATGAATTTGTGCACCAGTGGCCGAAACCGGCTCTCCGACATCTTCCAAGGGGCCCTGGATTGCGAGAGGGTGCAGGCCAGGTCCAGGGACCCCACTGCATGATCAGGGCTAGGGAAGGATGTGGGAGGCTGGCCAGCTGAGGAGGGACCACGGAAGGGCTCCAGGGCATGTCCAGCCTGACTCACTCAGTCTGGATCAGTCGGACCCCAGCAGCAAGCTCACCTACCAGTCGGAATGTCTGCCCCCTGGTGGTCAGTGCACATCATAGCGACTGGTTGACCAGTCAACTGTATGCCCCTGGCGGTCAGTGAACGTCATAGCAATAGGTTTAGCAGCCTTATCATATCATTAGCATATTACTCTTTGATTGGTTGAATGGATAACCGGACAACCAGACACTTAGCATATTAGGGTTTTATTATATAGGATGAGGGAGGATAGTATTATTATTCTTATAATACAAATGGGGAAACTGAAGCTAAGGGAAAGTGCTTTTAATTCACATATCCAGTAAGAGTAAGTAGTGGAACACAGAATTTCAACTTAGGTAAGTCTAGTTTTCAAAGGCAAGAAAAGAGGGAAGAGAAGGTGTACTAAGTTAAAAACCATCTATGGCAGGGGTCCTCAAACTTTTTAAACAGGGGGCCAGTTCACTGTCCCTCAGACCTTTGGAGGGCCGGACTATAGTTTAAAAAAAAACTATGAACAAATTCCTATGCACACTGCACATATCTTATTTTGAAGTAAAAAAACAAAACGGGAACAAATACAATATTTGTACTTGCATGTGGCCTGCGGGCCGTAGTTTGAGGACCCCTGATCTATGGGATTAATTTTAAATTGGTTGCAATGAATATTTCCCTGTCTCACAGGGCTTATGCTCCACATGTCCATAAGCTCCTCAAACCTCCCCCCACCAAACCCAAATATAAATACATTAGTCTTTTAACCCACTGTGGAATACTAAACCTGACAACCAAGATGATAGAAAAAAGAGATATTCAGAGTGGATGGGTGGAAGCTTAATGTAGCTCTTAATGAAATTATCTTAGTCTATAGAGAAGATTTTGGGGCTTAGTTCCTAGTTCTTCACTATATTTCAGAGAGTTTAGTATCCTGATTAAGTTTCCTTTGGAAAAATGAGTTGACCTAACCAAAAATTAGCTTTTCATTCATATCCGCCATTATATATTTTTTTCTTCCCAGTTTTGGGGCTAAATCCTACAAGACCCTTGATAAATTGTTGTAACCAACTTCTTTTCACTATTAAGCTCCCCTACAGTGTTTGTATATGTGTGTGTATTATGGTCAAGATAACATGTCTTATCACCTAAGAAATGTTTCATAGAAATGATTTGCTATTATATTTTGTACTAATTTTAGGTTTCTTGTCTTGACCCTTAAAACCTAGGATATTTGAGCAACCTCTCCCTACTTCATTGTTTCTCAAATATCCATTTCATTTACCTATGCTAGTACTAATTTATCTTCTTGTGGCTTAATACTTATGCTAAGAATTGATGAGATTTAGATACTGACTACAAAAGAAGACAACCAGGTTTACATTCTTACAAACATTAACTGAATAGATATAATCGGTAGAAATGTTTGTAGAATATAACCTTATGAAGAAAATGGACTTCTATCTATTTAAAATTTACCTTTGATAGATCCCTGAAGTTTCCTGGAAGAGTCAAGTCCAATTCTTCTGATTCATAGTTTGTTAAGACCCATGGAAACACAGGGTATTGATTCAGATCATTATATGTCCGCCCTATAAAAGAAAAAGAGAAATGATAATCAATTGATTATGAAATTGTTCCTGTTCCTATAATAGGTAACTATTGAATTTCAGAAGAAAAGTAACTCTTTTGCTTATTGAACTATGTTTTTGTTTAATCCAAAGCACTCATAACAATGTGTTTCAAGTGAATTCACTCAATGATAATTAATGAATAACTATAATTACTTTTTTGTAATATAATCTTCTATAGAGACTGTTTGTCATAATTGATTTCTTTTTTTCCTGGGATATACAGAATTTATCAGCCCCCTTTACAAGTAGCTATGGCCATGAGAATTAGTACTAATCAGCAAAAGGTGAGCAGAAGTGACATGTGCCACAACCAGGCTTGGCCCACTGCAACTTCCATGTGGGCACTCCATGGTCCATCTCTCCTCTGCTGACTGTGATGAAGATAATATTGCCACATTGGAAATAAAGCCTTCTTGGCTAGGGATGCTAAAAGTGATCATGGAGGAGGTCACTCTGCTGACCTGCCCACCTGCAGATTGGGTTGGTATTCTACTATGATGAATATATATCTAGAAATTACATTGTCAGTATAGAGAATACTATATTGTGCTTATATCAAGAATCAATGTAGATATACAGATCATGTATCATAGAAATGTACACTTGAAACCTATATAATCTTATTAACCAATGTCACCCCAAAGAACTTTATAAAAAAAGAATCAGAGTAGTGAATTTGCAAAAGCACTTTAAAGCCAGTCTGGAAAAGTACAGAGGCAGATGTCATGTCCTTTTTTTTCACTCCTTTACATTCATGACATTTTTTGGGGGGAAGAGGGGGTATTATATTGTTTCATTTTAGTGAAGTACTGCTGAATCTTAGATTGAATTTGCTGTTTTATTGTTGTGATTTTTTTAATAGATAACAAGTATTTCAGGTAATATATTGAAGTATAGTGGGGATGTAGAAAGTTTAGGGAGGGCATAGAACTTACTGGCTCACCCTCATAAACTGGTACTGAAATAACACATAATCAGATGAAATGAACTGCTATTTTTTTTAAAAAAGGGGTCCAGTGAAAACTTTTATTGGGTAAGATTACATTTTGTAAAAGTATATTATGATCTGATCATGGGCAGCTTTCTAAATTTCCATTCAAATTCATACTAAATAGCTACTTCCCTAGTATTTAGTGATATGAATTTCATCTAGTATGCCTTGTTGCACACACTACATATAGCGCAACAGTAACATAGATATGCAGATACTATCTTGTTCATTATCAAGTATTGAGAGTAAATGATACCCACTCTTATAACAATTGTAAATGTGACTGTAAAACAGGAAAAACAAGTCACAATCTGAGGAAGAACTAAATGTGCTATTATAAACATCAAATCAAATTATATCATTTATTTAGTAAACATTTTTTGGGTGACATTTTATTTTCAAAAATAATAGTAGAAGGTTTGTTGAAAACTATTACACACGGAATTTTTTTAGGCTATTTTTGAAGCCTGCATACTAATAAATGTTTATTATATGAATCTGAATTTTATAATAAGACTACATATTGTTTTAAATATGTAAGTTGATATAGGTGCGTACTATATGTGTAGATAATTGATAGAAAGTAGAATGTTGTTTCCATTTTGCATCTTCTAGAATGAGGTGAGAGTAAGTTAGGGTTTCCCCTTTGTTCTCCCACCACAGCACTCACGCAGATGTGTGTTAGAGCTAATGAGCATCACTGTTAATTTGTCTGCCTCTCCACTAGTCTGTAAACTCAAGAATGTAGAGTCTGGGGTTCTCTCTCTCAATCTCTCTCTCTCTCTTTCTCTCTCTCTCTTGTGTGTTTAAATAAATCTGTATATTGCCATATACTGTTTATCCACTACATATTTATTAAAGGAATGAATACATATGTGATAAAAATGAGCCAAATTTTAACAAATGAACAAGCATAAGCCAAGTGGAAAATTATAGGACAGACTCTTTGGAGAATGAGGACTGTGAAGGCATAGATGTCTGTGACAGAGAATGACACTGTGAATGTGCACGTTAAACTGGAAGAAAATATCTGCAGCTAGATAGCTCAGCCAATGTATACCTGCTCTGTTTCTGTCTATTGTGAAGAATAATACTAATGAAAATACATAAGAATTTGGAACCTTTATTAAAGACTTTTGTACATGAAAATGGTCTGCTAAAACTATCACTGTAAAACACAAAATGTAAAATTCTATCATTTTAAATTTTTACTGATAGTTCATATATATGGTAACCTAGGACACATTATTACTCTCACTACTTTTTTCTACACATGCATATATACAGAGAATCTATATAGACTAGCAGAGATGTTTCTGGATTCTAACTGGGCCCATGGCATTTTTAGTGCTCCATCATATTCTGAGTTATCATTCTACTTAAAAATCTGTAGAATTTAATGAAAAATAGGTTTTCCAGTATATAAGTATATTTTTATAGAATAATGGTGATATTATTTATATAACATATATCTATATAACATATAAATAAATATCTAAAAATTAGATATTATAAATCATTTTTAAATCATTTTTAAATTTTCTGATGAAGTTTTATAACTTATATACTAAGGAAAAAAACTGTCAAAATCCTATATAATAAAGAGGTAATATGCAAATTGACCATCACTCCAACACACAAGATGGCCACCCCCATGTGGACACAAGAAGGTCGGCAGGGGAGGGCAGTTGAGAGGGAGCAGGCCTAAAAGGGAGGGCAGTTGTGGGCAATCAGGCCAGCAAGGGAGGGCAGTTGGGGCTGACCAGGCCAGCAAGGGAGGGCAGTTGGGGGCAATAGGCCAGCAGAGGATCAGTTAGGCGTCGATCAGGCTGGCAGGGGAGTGTTTAGGGGGTGATCAGGCTGGCAGGCAGAGGTGGTTAGGGGCAATCAGGCAGGCAGGCAGGTGAGTGGCTGGAAACCAGCAGTCCTGGATTGCGAGAGGGATGTCCGACTGCCTGTTTAGGTCCAATCCCACTGGGCCTAAACAGGCAGTTGGACATCCCTCAAGGAGTCCCAGATTGGAGAGGGTGCAGGCTGGGCTGAGGGACACACACCCTGCCCCATGCACGAATTTCATGCACCAAGCCTCTAGTGAAATAAATAAAAGCCAAATTACATTAACTCAGTACTTAAATGTATCATATAAATACAAATAGCATAAAAATAGAGACCATATTTGAAGACACTAGTCTTTTAATAGAGATAATTTTCTAATAAAGAACAAGCTATCATGTTATTTTTGTAAAAAATACAATGAAAAGAAAGCATCATCTTTAAAATATAACACAAATTAATCAATGGCAGTCACAGCTTATGGCAATTCACCTTTTCTATATTGTTGGCAATTCACTTTTTTAAAAAAAATATATTTTTATTGACTTCAGAGAGGAAAGGAGAGGGTGAGAGAGATAGAAACATCAATGATGAAAGAGAATCATTGATCGGCTGCCTCCTGCATGCACCTGACTGGGGGTTGAGCCTGCAACTGGGGCATGTGCCCTTGACTAGAATCAAACCTAAGACCCTTCAGTCCACAAGCCAATGCTCCATCCACCGAGCCAAACCTGCTAGAGTGGCAATTCACTTTTATTTTATTTTATTTTTAATATATATTTTTATTGACTTCAGAGAGGAAAAGAGAGGGAGAGAGAAATAGAAACATCAATGATGAGAGAGAACCATTAATCAGCTGCCACCTGCACATTCCCTACTAGGGATCGAGCCTGCAACCCAGGCATGTCCCCTTGACTGGAATCAAACCTGGGATCCTTCAGTCTGAAGGCCAACGCTCTATCCACTGAGCCAAACCAGCTGGGCTGGAAATTCACTTTTAATAGTAGTTAGAAGGTTTGCAGAAAACAAATGCTAAGGAAAATTTAGTAATTTTTAAATTACTAAAGCTTATAGCACACTTTAAATTCTAATAAGTACAATAAACTTTATAAATAGACTAGAGACCAAGTGCATGGATTTGTGCACTGGTGGGGTCCCTTGGCTTGGCCTGTGGGGATCGGGCCAAAACTGGCTCTCTGACATCCCCCGAGGGGTCCCAGATTGTGAGAGGGTGGTTCTTTGGTGACGCACCTCAAAATTGAGCTCCCTCTTCTCTGGTTCTGAGTGTGTCACCTGTGAACTGCAGCTGCCAAATCACCGCAGCTCAGCAGCTTCTGCATTGAGCATCTGCCCCCTGGTGGTCAGTGCGCATCATAGCTACCAATCAGAAGGTCTGACCCTAGTGGTCACTGCATGTCATAGCTACTGGCCAGTCAGCCGGTTGGCTGGTCAGCCAGTTGCTTAGGCTTTTATATATATAAACAGAATTGCATTAAATAAAAATCTATCTAATAAAGAGCCAGGGTCATAAGGACCTAAGGCTTGACCAGAGTGGAAGTCAGTGCTGGGTTGCCATGGCAACCCAGCACTGACTGCTGCCCCTGCGGGCGCCCCAACCCAGAACTGACTGCCTAGGGGCTTGCGGATCAGGCCCAGAGAGAGGCCTGCAGAGAGAGAGGCAGGGTCTGATCCGAAGCCTCTGTGGCAGCTGTTGATCAGAACTTGCCTCTCTTTTTCTCCCAGCCTGGCCAACAGCCACGCCTCCATTTCTCTCCAGGCCTCCACCGGGGCTGCTGATCAACCCACCTTTCTGATCAGACCCCATTGATAGGCCCAGAGATGCTGACAGGCATAGAAACTGACTAATCAGATCAGAACCAAATCTGGGTCAACTGTGAGGAGACAATGGCTGCCTAGGAGGCAGAGCTTTTGACGCTGACTGGCGTAGAAACTAACCAATCAGAACCAAATTGGCCAGCAGAGGGCAGTTGGGGGTGAGATCAGGCCTGCAGGAGAGGGCAGTTAGGGGTGATCAGGCAGGCAGAGGCAGTTAGGGGCAATCAGGCTGGCAGGGAAGGGCAGTTGGGGGCAAGATCAGACTGGCAGGGGAGGGCAGTTAGGGGTGATCAGGCAGGCAGAGGCAGTTAGGGGTGATCAGGCCAGCAGGGGAGAGCAGTTATTGGCAAGATCAGGCCAGCAGGGGAGGGCGGTTGGGGTGAGATATGGCTGGCAAGGGATGGCAGTTAGGGGCGATCAGGCAGGCAGGCAGGGAGGTTAGTGGCGATCAGGCAAGCAGGCAGAGGCAGTTAGGGGTGATCAGGCAGGCAGAGGCAGTTAGGGGTGATCAGGCAGGCAGAGGCAGTTAGGGGTGATCAGGCAGGCAGGCAGAGGGGTGAGGCGTAATCAGGCAGGCAGGCAGGTGAGTGGTTAGGAGCCAGCGGTGAGAGGGTTGTCCGACCGCCAGTTTAGGCTCGATCCCACAATGATCGGGCCTAAACTGGAGGTCGGACATCCCCCGAGGGGTCTCCGATTGGAGTGGGTGCAGGCTGGGCTGAGGGAACACCCCCCTCCAATTTCATGCACTAGGCCTCTAGTTTCCACATAAAAACCTTGCAACATGAGCAGTCAATATATATTTTTTATTTGAATTAAAAATACACTACGTATTTAAAAAGGACATGGGTGCAAAAAATAATTAAATGGTACTTTGGGATTTTGCATTCATAAGTTTCAGCCATAAATTAGTGTTAATACTTTAATTACTTTACTGAACACCTTTGTGAAATTAAAAAACAAATACAGTTCACTAAGTTAACAAAAAATGAAGGATTTCCAAAGTAATACCTGTCAGGTTCTGGCATTTCTAGTAACTTATTTATCAGTTGTTCTGTTTTTAATTTTTTAGAATACTTGAAATTTAGTAAATAACTTTGTGCTGTAATTAATAGGATTCTTTCCTTTTCCAGCAGTAGTAAGTGTGTAGATATTTTTAACTAGCTATGCTTATAAGGATTTATAGTGATGATGAATATTAAATATTGCAAATCTATGACACTAATCTACTCCAACAATAATTGTGAAGCACAGTAAATGAGATCTCAGAACTACTGAATATGTTTCTTCACTTAAAAAAAACTTTTTAATTAAACCATCTAATTTAATGTTTTATATGGCACTTTAGTTTTGAAGGCAAAGTGATCTAGAGACAGCTGACAAAGAAATTATAACTGCAATTCCTTGGTGAAAATGTTAATGACAGAAAAATATTGTTTAATTAGATGACTGCAGCATCTGGATTAACACTCTTTAAGAGTGATGCTCCTGTGCTTGTCTGCTTCTTCACACTTTACAGACATTTTGTCATCTCTAGGTCATTAGGAAAGAATTTTTAATGATTTTTCTAGAAGCAAGCAGTTCAAGTTACATCTAATTAGATGACAATAATAAGCCCAACACATGCAGTAGCTAAATATATACATAATTAACCAGGGAGGGCTTGTACATCACAGAGTAAAAAAGTGTAAAATGCTAAACAAGAGAAAAAGGTAGGGGTTGGAAAGTTGTGCTGAATTCATTAGCTGATCATATAAAAAATAGTTCAAAAACCTTAAAAAATTATCTCAAACTTAATGAGATCATTTACATGAAGCTATATTAGCAACCACTATGCTATTTTTTTAATGCAAGTATGTCAAATTTTAACGTCCTGTCCATAGTATTACTTAATAAAGTATAAAATGAGGCATAGGCTGTACCTTTCAAAACAGAATGAACAGAAATGAGGTCAACTCTAGGAATTTGAGGTTGGAACCACATTTTTAGTCAAACTCTAGGAATCACTAAAATTCATTTACATAATTTCCCAAAACTTAATGTTCTTTGAAAATTTAAAAAAACACGTGGTTCAAAATAGTGAAATAAATCACACCACATTCCTAAGTAAGACTTGTATGCAGTTTTAAAAAATCATGCCTTCAAAGAATACTCAATGAAATACAAAAGTAGAATCTGAGCCTATCTGTGTAGCAGGTTCCAAATGATATGCCTCACACAGAAAAAGAAAAAGAGAAAAACCACCGAAATGTTACCTTTGATACTTATGAATGATTTAATTTTTTAATTATATTTTTCCATATTTCTAATTTTCTATAATGAGTATTTATTAAATTTATAACTATAACAAAGGTCATAAAAACATTTATGAGCTTTTAGGTATCTTATTAAAAATTTATGGTTTCTGAATATTTGACAAACTTCTTTTACTATGTAAAGTATCTTTACAAAATTTATATACATGCAGTAAAATTTGTGTTTATATATATGCAATTATGTATATACTAGTAGGCCGGTGCATGAAATTCGTGCACATTGAAAGGGAATTAATTGCCCTGACCGGTTTGGCTCAATGGATAGAGCATCAGTTTGCGGACTCAAGCGTCCCAGGTTCAATTCCAGTCAAGGGCATGTACCTTGGTTGCGGGCACATCCCCAGCGGGAAGTGTGCAGGAGGCAGCTGATTGATGTTTCTCTCTCATTGATGTTTCTAACGCTCTATCCCTCTCCCTTCCTCTCCGTAAAAAATCAATAAACTATATTTTTTTTAAAAAGGGAATTAATTAGCAGAGATATTTAAATATTGCTATTTGCCCTTTCTCTATAATAGAAGTATGAGAGATGAAAGGAAATTAGTAAAATGTATATGAAAATAATATATAAATTTATTAATAAATAAACAGTAACAAAAGAATATACCAACAACAGAGGCATGATATAAAAACAACAAAAACATGATACGAAAACAACAAAATCATGATATAAAAACAACAGTGATGCAAACAATGACTGATAAAGTGATTAAACTTATTCTAATATTTCCCTGTACACCACATTAAGAGTGAAAACACTTTCAGAGTGCTTGACTAACTTCCCTTGTGATGAAGTACTTAGAACTTTAACTGTAACATCACATGCTCTTCAAACTCGAGAGAAAGCAACATGTAACTGACCATGTGCAAAAATGGGTTCAGGTAGGAATATGCCTACTCTGCCTAGAGTTTGTCCTTGTGATTTATCAATAGTCATCACAAATGCTGGCATCACGGGAAACCGTCATTGAATCAATTTAAATGGGAGGCCAGTGTCAGATGGGGACAAATTAATTCTTGGAATCAGAACAGCCTCTCCCTCTGCAGATCCTGTTAATACCTCAGCTTCAGTAATGTTAGGTCATAATCTTTTGATAATAAATCTGGTACCACTCTAAAGACCCCATTTATTATTGAGATTTCTCAAAAGCATGATGATTGCACCCACTTTCAATTGTAATATATGACACAGCATTCCTGAAGGAGTAATAATATTAAGAAATTCAGAAAGATGGCGGCGTAGGTAAACACCGGAGTTTGTTGCCTGGAACAACCACTTCAAAAATACAACTAAAAGATGGAACGGACATCATCCAGAACCACAGGAAGGCCGGCTGAGTGGAAATTCTACAACTAGAAGGAAAGAGAAAAGCATACCGAGACTTAGAGGAGGCGCAGTGCGGAAGTAAAATACTAAGGAGTAGAGGTGCATGCGGAGCGGGCTGGCGAATGAGGGTGTGGTTGTCGTTTTCAATTGGGAGGGAGTCTCAGGCTCAGAGCTCCAGTTCTGGGTGAGTCTCTAGGGGCCCAGACTCATAAGGGAGAAGCGGGACTGTCTGGCATCGGTCGGAACTCAAGGGCAGCTTTCTCTCCCGGGGCTTGCAGTGATTACTGGGACATTCAGAAGAGGAGCCTCTGAGGGCAGGAGTGAGAGCACCATAACTGCTAGCCCCGCCCTGTCGATCCCCTGGGACCCGCCCCGCCCAAGCCCTGCAGGGAGGCTTTTGCTGGGTAGCCTCAGGCAAAGGCTAAATTAGCACCTCCCTAGAGATCCAGGAACCAGGAAACCCAGAGGTCAAGGTGGGACCATCCAGTTTATAGCTCTGTGGAACCATAAAGGACACATTCAGGGGGCAGGCTCAGTGAGCACCAAAGCCACACTGAAGCAAGACCTGCCCCAGACGGGTGTCTCCAGCACAGAAGTTCTCCAACAGCAGACACAGCTGATTCTCACAGCCAATTGGCCTGGAGGCCAATTCCTCCCAGTGATACCTACAACAATTAAGGCTTAACTACAACAAGACTGTACACAAAGACCACAAGGGGTTGCACCAAGAGTGGCCTCCTCAGGAAATTGGGGAGGCAGAACCACTGGGCCCTAGAGGACACTTAGCACAGAAAACCACTTTATCAGCACAGGGAAGCATAAAAAATGCGGAGACAAATAAAAAAGGACACAAATGACAGAAATGGAGGAAAGCAAACTACTGGATATAGAGTTCAAACCACACTTTTAAGGTTTTTCAATAATTTTCTAGAAACTGCTGATAAACTTAATGAGATCTACAAGAAATCTAATGAGACCCTCGAGGTTGTGATAAAGGACCAACTAGAAATTAAGCATACACTGACTGAAATAAAGAATATTATACAGACTCCCAACAGCAGACTAGAGGATTACAAGAATCAAGTCAATGATTTGAAATACGAAGAAGCAAAAAACACCCAACCAGAAAAGCAAAATGAAAAAAGAATCCAAAAATACAAAGATTGTGTAAGGAGCCTCTGGGACAGCTTCAAGCGTACCAACATCCGAACTATAGGGGTGCCCGAAGAAGAGAGAGAACAAGATATTGAAAACCTATTTGAAGAAATAATGACTGAAAACTTCCCCTACCTGCTGAAAGAAATAGACTTACAAGTCCAGGAAGCACAGAGAACCCCAAACAAAAGGAATCCAAAGAGGACCACACCAAGACACATCATAATTAAAATGCCAAGAACAAAAAACAAAGAGAGAATCTTAAAAGCAGCAAGAGAAAGAAAGTCAGCTACCTACAAGGGTTTACCCATAACAAGGTCAGCTGATTTCTCAACAGAAACTTTGTAG
The DNA here is from genome assembly GCF_963259705.1 of Myotis daubentonii. Classification (NCBI taxonomy): domain Eukaryota; kingdom Metazoa; phylum Chordata; class Mammalia; order Chiroptera; family Vespertilionidae; genus Myotis; species Myotis daubentonii. The sequence continues at coordinate 120,390,429 of NC_081841.1, forward strand.
GCCAGAAGGGAGTGGCAAGAAATATTCAAAGTGATGAATGCCAAGAACTTACAACCAAGAATACTTTACCCAGCAAATCTATCATTCAGAATTGAAGGTCAGATAAAGAGCTTCACAGATAAGGAAAAGCTAAAGGAGTTCATCACCACCAAACCAGTATTATATGAAATGCTGAAAGGTATCCTATCTAATAAAAGAGAAAAATGGTAATTGGCATATGACGATACCCTTTTCATTGGATAATCAGGGCTATATGCAAATTAACTGCCAACTATGATTGGCAGTTAACTGCCAACTATGATTGGCAGTTAACTGCCAACTATGATTGGCAGTTAACTGCCAACAAGATGGCGGTTAATTTGCATATGTAGGCACAATGCAGGGAGGTGAAAGGGAAAGCAGGAAGAAGCCCCCTGCCACTGACAGTGATCGGAAACCCAGGGGGGAGCTAAGAGCTGGGGGGCAGGGCAAAGGCGGCCCTGGGGCCGCCTTTGCCCTGACCCCCAGCCATGATCAGAGAATCAGGCGCCTTTGCCTCCCTGGCCAGTGATAGCAGGAAGTAGGGGTGGAGCCAGCGATGGGAGCTGGGCATGGTCGAAGCTGGCAGTCCCAGGAGCTAGGGGTCCCTTGCCTGGGCCTAAAGCGGAGCCCACCATTGCGGGGCCGCTGCAGCTGCGGGTCCCCGCTGCCCGGGCCGGACGCCTCAGCCAGAGGCATCCTGCAGGGGCAGGGGCAGAGCCTGCAACCGACACCTCTGCCGGAGGCCTCAGGCCTGGTCAAGGGGCCGATCCGGTGATTGGTGATCGGAGGGTGATGAGGGTCAACTCCTCTGGCCGAGGCATCAGGCCTGGGTGGGGGGTGGAGCCGGGGGTTGGGGGGATATGATGGTCCCCTTGCCCAGGCCTGAAACCTGGGTCAGAGGCCTCAGGGCTGGGCGGGAGCCAGAGCCAGTGATCAGGGGGAGGTGGGGGTCCCCTGTCCAAGCCTGACACCTCTGGCGGAGGCGTCAGGCCTGGGCAAGGGGCCGATCAGGCGATCGGAGGGTGATGGGGGTCAACGCCTGAGGGCTCCCAGTATCTGAGAGGGGGCAGGCTGGTCTGAGGGACACTCCCCTCCCTACACACACCCAGTGCACGAATTTCGTGCACTGGGCCCCTAGTCCTTTATAAGAGGAAGAAGAAGAAAAAGGTAAAGATACAAATTATGAACAACAAATGCACATCTATCAACAAGTGAATCTGAAAATCAAGTGAATAATCTGATGAACAGAATGAACTGGTGATTATAATAGAATCAGGGGTATAGAAAGGGAGTGGACTGGCTATTCTTGGGGGGAAAGGAGTGAGGGGGATGCTTGAAGAGACTGGACAAAAATCGTGCACCTATGGATGAGGACAGTGGGTGGGGAGTGAGGGAGGAGGGTGGGGTGGGAACTAGGTGGATGGGAGTTATGGGGGGAAAAAGAGGAACAAATGTAATAATCTGAACAATAAATATTTAATTAATAAAAATAAATAAATAAATAAATAAATACAAATTTGATGGGAAAATTTTCCTTTTCAGCATCATCTGAGGAATCAATGGGATCATCACTCAAATATGTGTGAAAATCTCCATCCAGTATATCCAAATTTTCTTCATTTAATTTTAGAACATGCTCATTTTTTGGACAAAGAATTGCAGGTTTAGATATATTGTTAATATTATCTATAGCAGTGGTTCTCAATCTTGGCTGCACATTAGAATCACCTGATTCCTGGGCCTCATCTTCTGGAAATTGTTTCCTTTTTATGGGTTGGGGCCACAGCATTAGTAAAAAAGAGACAGAATTTCTGGAGGATGAAGCCCAGAAATCAGGATTTTAAAAATATTCCCAGGTGATCCTAATGTGCAGCCAAGGTTGAGAACCACTGATCTATAGATATAGTATTTCCAAATTAGCTTCAATAATCGATCCATTTCACTTCTATGCTCCACACTGAGGGCGGGTTCCTGCCTGAAACCTAGCTCTGAGGGCGGGTCCTGCCTGAAACCTCGCCCTGAGGGTGGGTTCCTGCCTGAACCTCGCCCTCCAAAAAACAGCTGGGGGAGGGCGCGGCTGTTTCCAAGATGACCGCTGCAGGACTGACTTCCCTGTGGTTGGACGCACTTCTGGCCATGATGTTACACCCAGGGTTTTTATATAAGTAGATTAAAACTTTATTGTGGGGAGCCGCTACAGTGTTTTGTACAGGTTCAAGCCTTGGACTGATGAGACAGTCCTCTCATTGCCACGTGCAAGTTTCAGATTGGAGGGCAGGTCCCTCCCAGCACAATTATAGCCAACAGCTATAGTTGTAAGTTTGAACCTATGGTCTGAACACGAAGCCCCACATGCCTGAGTGATGTAGGCTTGATAGAGTTCAGGTGCATGTAGTTGAGTAGGATTGAAACCCAGGAGAATGTTGTAAACATCTTGGTCACACCCTTACTTTGCCTCATGGCATCTGCTATAAAATAAAAACATGGCTTTGGGCGTGGTCGCTGTCTCTCAGAGAAGCAGCATCCCACCAAGACCCGGCTTTCATTCTCTTGTCTGTCTTTTCTAAGCCTTTCAGCCATCCCCACTCAGGTTCACCCTTGGCTGTGCTGGCGCGGCACACTTTATAAAGATATGCCTGCACGCTCCGAGGTCAGGTTCCTGCCTCAAACCCTGCCCTCACTGGAAACAGCTCCAGGAAACAGCTCGGGGGAGGGTGCAGCTGTTTCCAAGACAACCCCTGCAGGACTGACTTCCTTCTGCTTGGTCGTGGTTTTGGTCTGGTCGTGATGTTACACCACCCAGGGTTTGTATATAAGTAAATACACATATCACATGAGAGTGAAAAAATCTAATAATGCATTAATACTCAGATACTATTACCATGTACTTTATTGACTACCTGATTTTTAAAAGCATCCTGAAAGAAGAAAGTCAAAAATGGCCAATTTTGACAGACCTCAAAAAATGGAGAGCAAGAAATGGGCTGTAAAATGTACTTTGTATTTTATGTTAAGATTAGAGGCCCGGTGCTCAAAATTCATGCACTGGGGTGGGGGGGTCCCTCAGCCCAACCTGAACCCTCTTGTAGTCTGGGACCCCTCGCTCCTTACCTCCTGTCTGCTCGCTGCTCCTTAGCGCTGCCGCAGAGGAGGGAGAGGCTTGCCAGCTGTGAGCCTGGCTTCTGGCTGAGTGGCGCTCCCCTTGTGGGGGCACCCTGACCACCAGGGGGCATTTTCTGCATTGAGCGTCTGCCCCCTGGTGGTCAATGCGCATCATAGCGACCAGTCGTTCTGGTCATTCTACTGTAATCGTCACTTAGGCTTTTATTATATAGATAATAGTTTAGAGAAAGAAGATATATCTGAGAATATAAGTCAGTAAATAAAACCTTTTAATAGAAAATGCAAATTTCAGTCACATTGACCTATACTTTGAAAACAGTGAAGTCAGAAAATATTGTTTCACCTTCTCAATCAGTTTCAATTCTGTAACTCTATTTTTTAACCAGGAAATTTAAAGAATACATCATCAAGCAATTTTAGTGAATTCACATAATAGATTAAAAAACCATGCAAAAACTTATAAAGTATAAATATTAAATCAGTTCAACTTGATGGATATTTACTGAGCAAAACTTTTTTTAGTGACCTTATGATCTCATTGGAAAGATAAGATCTATATAATAAAAGCCTAAGCAACTGTTAGAGCAGAATGACCAGAACGACTGGTCTCTATGATGCGCACTGACCACCAAGGGGCAGACGCTCAACGCAAGAGCTGCCCCCTGGTGGTCGGTGTGCTTCCATGGGGGAGCGCAGCTCAGCCAGAAGCTGGTCTCACGACTGGTGAGTACAGTGGCGGTGGTGGGAGCCTCTCCCGCCTCCACAGCAGAGCTAAGGAGCAGCAACATGTGGGCAGTAAGGAGCATGGGATCCCGGACTGTGAGAAGGCACAAGCTGGGCTGAGGGACCCCGCAACCCCAGTGCATGAATTTTGTGCACCAGGCCTCTAGTATAAACAAAAAATGCTAAGGACACACTACCATAAGTGCCAAAATGTGTGATATGACAAACACTATTATAGAACATGTGAGTGCTATTGCAGATTAGTACAATTAGTAGATATGTTTTTTAAAGAATATAGATATAGTACAGTGGTTCTAAAAATGTGTTCCCTGGATCAGTGGCATAGAATCACCTGGAGCCTTGTTAGAAATACAAATTCTTGAGCCCCACCCCAAACCTACTGAATCAGAAGTTCTGAGGATGAGGCTCAATGATAGCTAGCCCTCTTGGTGATTGTAAGGCCACCAGTGTTTTGAATGCTGGGTTGAAGGCTATGTTGCTAGTGTTGTGGCTGGTGCTACTCAGCCAAGTCCCTCTCCAGGAATCACCACCATCAGAAGAGAGCCCTCTAACCTATGGTCCCATATCTCTACCTAATCACTGCTGAGTGGAGTAATGAAGGCCTGACCACCTTGCTTCATGGCAAAACAACTCTGAAGCTATATTCCAGTTTCTGGCTCCCTGTTGGATCTGCTGAGGTCTTTGTAGCAACTACCTTGGGGTTCAATTTCTCTTTCTACCCAGTCCTACTTTCTTCACTCCCCCACAGATGTCAACTCCAAAGATACTCTCCAATAAATTTCCTGCACGCAAATCTTTGTTTTGGAGTCTGTTTCTCTGGATCTGAGAACTGCTAAAAACAGTACCAGGTTCTATATTAAAGATGATCATTGTGGGCCCACTTCTAGTATCTGCACAAGTCAAAACAATAAATGAACTTCAAAAGCCTCGACCTTTTTTCCTCAAGAGCTTCTTTTGATGAAATTATTTAAAAACATTATTTAGGTTTTTTTAAAGGCAGTTAATAGATTAAAGCTAATGACTAGAAGTGAAATTGAATGGTGCCACGAGTGCCTTACACAATCTAGTACAGTAGTTGAGTAAAGCTCTAGAGCCAACCTAGAGTAGGTAGTTTGATTCTACATTAGACTCCTGACTTCATCACTTTTCAGCTCTGAGTTAGACAAGTTATTTAACTTCTCTGTACCTTATTACCTTATTTGTGAAATGGAGATAAAAATAGAACTTAACTCGTGGGTTACTGCTGGGACTAAATGAGTTAATATACATAAAGCACTTAGAATAATATTTAGCATACTGCAAATTGCTCAGTAAGTATTAACAATTATTTACAATTTTTCTTTCTTTTTAAAATATATTTGTATTGATTTCAGAGAGGAAAGAAGAGAGAGATATAGAAACATCAATGATGAGAGAGAATCATTGATCAGCTGCCTCCTGCATACCCCACACTGGGGATCCAGCTCACAACCCAGGCATGTTGCCCTGACCAGGAACGGAACCGGCAACCTCTTGATTCCTGAGTTGATGCTCAACCACTGAGCCGCACTGGCCAGCCTGGGCTATTTACTAGTTTTTGGAATGTTGATATTAATATTAAAAATGTTTCAAAAAGAAATAATGAAACCAAACAAAGAAACAATAAAAATGTTTATTTTTTCTGAATCTTGATATTAGGAATAACTAAAGATATTTTTTTAAAAGACTATCCTATCTAATAAAAGAGAAACATGGAAATTAACCATAATCCGCTACCCTTCCCATTGGCTAATCAGGGCGATATGCAAATTGACTTCCAGCCAAGATGGCGACCGGCAGCCAGGTAGCTTGAAACTAACATGAGGCTTGCTTGCTTCAGTGACGGAGGACTCCAACGTTCCCCGCCTTCCTTGCCGGCCTCTGAGCTTGCATTTTTTTACATTGTTACAAATATAGAAGCTAAACAAAACCCCAGAAGCTTACTTTCAGCCAGCCAGGACCTCAGAGCTAGAGTTGATACAGTGTTTCAATTATAGAATCCAAACTAGCCAGATACCTGCTTTCAGCAGCAGAGGCCTCAGAGCTGGAGCCAGAGCTAAAGCTGGTCCAGAATAAAAAAAAAAAAGAAAGAAGAAAAGCAGCAGTTGGGAGCTTCAGTTACCCCCAGCCTGAAAACAGCCCTCAGCCCCTCACCCAGACTGGCCAGGCACCCCAGTGGGGACCCCCACCCTGAAGGGTGTGTGACCAGCTGCAAACAGCCATCATCCCCTCACCCAGGCTGGCCAGGCACCCCAGTGGGGACCCCCACCCTGATCCAGGACACCCTTCAGGGCAAACCAGCCGGCCCCCACCCATGCACCAGGCCTCTATCCTATATAATAAAAGGGTAATATGCCTCCCAGCACCAGGATCAGCGGAGCCACGAGGCCTCCTGGCACCGGGATCAGCATGACAGGGGGCAGCACCCAAACCCCCTGATCACCCTACGGCTCTGTTTGTGACACGTGGCGGGGCCACAACCTCCCTATCCACCCTGCTCTGTTCATGACAGGGGAAGGCGCCCCAACTCCCTGATCAACCCTGCTCTGTGCCTGATAGGGGGAGCTCCCCAACCCCCTGATCGGCCCTGCTCTGTGGGTGATAGAGGGTGGCACTCCAACCCCCTGATCCACCCTGCTCTGTGTGTGACCGGGGGCGGTGCCCCAACTCCCCTATTAGCCCTACTCTGTGAGTGACAGGGGGGAGCTCCTCAACCCCCTGATCGGCCCTGCTCTGTGCGTGACAGGGGGGAGCGCCCCAACCCCCTGATGGGCCCTGCTCTGTGCGTGACAGGGTGTGGCGCCACAACCTCCCCATCGACCCTGCCTTGAGTGTGACAGGGGGCTGTGCCCCAACCCCCCAATCGGCCCTACCCTGAGCATGACTGAGGGTGGCATCACAACCTCCCGATCCACCCTGCTCTGTGCATGACAGGGGGCGGCGCCCCAACTCCCCAATCGGCCCTGCTCTGAGCCCGACCAGGGGCTGCACCTAGGGATTGGGCCTGCCCTCTGCCACCTGGGAGCAGGCCTAAGCCAGCAGGTGGTTATCTCCCGAGGGGTCCCAGACTGCAAGAGGGCACAGGCCGGGCTTGGAAACCCCCCCCCCCCCCCGAGTGCACAAATTTTTGTGCACTGGGCCTCTAGTGATAAAATATAAACCAACCATTTCTGGCTTTGGATTACTTAGGAAATTTATCAATATAAATACTAATATCCTTTCAAGAAATGATAAATCTTGTTTCAAACAATTGACTTAAATTAGTGTAGTTGAACAATAACTGTATTCTTAAAACTGCATTATGTAACATGATTATTTAGTGGAACCCATGTTAGTAAAAGTGATGTTGTTATAATTAAATATCTTTACTCTGCCCTTTATTCTAGGATCCTCAGAGAACTCTGAAAAGTGTTCCAATATTAAGAGATGAATGAATAACAGTATTCTCCACAATTCAGGAAAACAGGCAATTCTAATTACTTCCCTAACAAGTACTCAATCTTGGCTTTAGTGAAGCTTCTCTATGAAACCATCATCCAACTCTTCAATGCTGGTGCTCAGTACAAACTGGCACTCTCACTTAAAACTTCAGGATGCTGGCATGGGAAGAATTAGCAGGATTATAACCAGGAACAGTACCTCAAGATGTTTATATTCATAACCTTTTCCAATTGTCATTCTACTTCTGTATAAAGGTTTATTTTGTCAGGATAGTCATCTATGCATGACAAAATCCTTTCAGTTAATTTATAGCCCATCTTTTCTATGAAGCTTCCTTTGACTAGACTATCTCATCCTATTCTCTAAACTTTTATTATAGGTAATGGCACTTTAATTGCATGCTTTCTTATATATTCTGAATGTATTTAAATGCAAATACTGTTCTGATAATTAGATCTTAAATGGCTAGAGCGATGGTGCTTAAATATGATACATCAGAAACAACTAGAAGACTAGTTAAAATGCAGATCTCTGGGCCCCGCTCCCAGAGTTTTCTAATTCAGTAGGTTTGAGAAGGAGTCTGAGAATTTGCACCTAACAATCCCTCAGGTGATACTGGCTCTGCAGGTCTGGGGACAATGTCAACCATTCACCTGGAGCATATTACAGTGACTCCTACTTTTGTAGAATGACATCATACTTCTCTCTGTCATTTATTCTTCATTCCACATTTTCTTTTTTCTTGGAATGACCTCTGCTTACTTTCTAGTGAATTCTTACTCATATTTCAATTTCTAATTTAAGTGTCTCCTAAAAGAAGCTTTCCCTGATCTCTTGGTTGTAAGTAATGCTTCTAAATCTGTGACTCCAAATGGCTTTGTATACTCTCCAATTGTAATAATTATCACTTTTTAATGGAATCACTGGTGTACATGTATCTTTCCCTAACTATTCTATGATCTCCTCAAAGGCAGAAACTATACTTTTCTTTCCTTCACAGTGTCATTGCCAGATAGAGTGTGTGTTCAGTAATACTTACTAAAAGGATGAACAAATTTACTTCATGTCTAGAGTCCTGTCATACTCTCCTAAGAGCTCTCCCTAACTTTAAGCTATTTCATTTCTAATTCATGCCATACATAGATACCAGTTTAATTGTCCTAAATATCCATACTGCATCCTGTTGTTATTCTCCTGTCTATCTGCTATTGCTGAGAATGACAAAACAGTGAAATTACATTTTCCCATTATTATTTCCAGTCACTCTCTGGCAATGGTTTGTTGACTCTAATAAACCTTCAGACAAATCTATCAGCAAAGAAAATAGCAGAGGACAGCAGGGAAAAGCTTCTTCAACAATAAATGCATCTAAAACCTTGGTACTGGCTTGTATAATGTCTGATAACATTTCATGTGAGTGCTTCAATATTTAGTCTAATGCTGCATTTGAATTCCAAAGAGGAAAATGTATTCCATAAAGTCACATTACCCATGATTTTGATGAATATAAACAGATTATGAGATTAAAGAATGAGATGTCTTACCTGCTATTGTATTAAGAAACATCAAATACTCAAAGTTTGAAATTTCCCGTCTTTGCCATCGCTGAGTCATGTTGGAAGATTTATAAAGTTGTCGAGGAGTGGCCAGTGATATCCTCCTAACAATTAAGTAAACCATAACAAACATAAGCTCTTTTAACTCATTACTTTAAAAATTCAATATCAACTAATACATTTAAAATAATTTAGAATAAATAATAAAATGTGTAAATAATTTAAAATATCTATGGTTTATCCTTCTTAGATAAATTTTTAAAATATTTCAATTATAGATATTAGCAATATTAAAAATTCTATAATAGAGCAGATATGTAATTACTCAGGATAAACAATATGAAAGCACCTATTTGAATAATATGGTTGCAAATGGGTATTTTACAAGTTAACAATACCAAAAATGTGAACCTACATTCAAAATAAGTCAAAATATCTTGTAAACAACATAGAAAATCTACTCCATGCTAAGAAGCCAGATAGTCTGGTATTAGCTAATAGGTATTTGACTTAAACCTTATATAATAATGGCTCCACACACAGTGTGCCCACATACATAGTCTATTACCATACAACTCATATTTCTCTGATGATATACAAAACAAACAAATGGGAAATTGTATGAATTCAGAAGATATACAAGAACTAGCGACCCAGTGCACAAACTTCATGCACTGGTAGGGTCGCTAGCGGCTGCCGGCAGCCAGCTGCTGGCTGGAACTCCGTCCCTTCCCCTCGTCACCTGCCGCCACTGCCGCCACTGCCAGCCAGGGCCTCCCTCCCTTCCCCCAGATGAATTCCGGATGAACTCCCAGTCGAGGGGACAATTTGCATACTACGCTTTTATTATATAGGATAGTCTGAGGGAGTAAATCAGGATAAACTGTGTAAATTATCAAACTCTCAAGGTTCAATGTATTTATCTAAAAAATAATGAAAACTGGCTGTATTTGTAAAAGTATGATAAGGCTAATGAGTTTCTAAAATGATCACCAGTTAAAGCAGAGGTTCCCAAATTTTTTCAAGTCATGCTGCCCTTAGTGTCTCAAGAATTATTTTCATGGTGCCCCTGGCCCAAGAGAAACACCTAAAGTTCTATTTATTAACTACTTAGGTCTAAATACCTTAATAAATATTTAAGTGTTAAGAACTTCATAGATGTTTGAAAATATACTACATATTGAAAGGAAAATAATATTTTTATTTTATTTTTTTAATAACCACAATTGCTAAATGGATGTGCACCTGTTGGGCATTTCACAGCTTTTTAATCCTGGAAGTCCTATCTGATGCCACCACCTGCATTTCCTTTTCCACATTAAACATTAATGCAGTACTTGTTTTTTTGTTGTGATTTGTTTTTCACAAAGTTAAGATGTCAAGAATACAGTGCTACCTAATGTTGAAACTTAAAACTAACTCCAGCTAAGAGTTTGTGTGGTAGCTTCACAGATATTGTTGTTTCCCTAAAAAATACAAAATGCCCTGCAAGCACTCCTATGAATTCACTGTGACGTCCAGGGCTTCCAGGAACTGTGGACTTAAGACTATTTTTGTCATTCATGTATTAGTATCTAGTATTTATGTTCAAATGAAATTTCAATAGACACTGTCTTTTATGTAATAGGAGCTAAATATATGTTGGTTAAGGAAAAGGAAGGAGGGATGTAGGATGGGATGGAATGCGTTATCTCAAACTCAAATCTGAATTAAGAATTTTAAGAATAATTATGTGTAACTCCATGTTTAAAACATCAACTTAATAAAATTGAAGCAGTCTGGTCTCATATTATTCCTAGTTATACATATCTATACTAATAAAAGAGAAAAATGGTAATTGGCGTACGACGATACCCTTTTCATTGGCTAATCAGGACTATATGCAAATTAACTGCCAACTAAGATTGGCAGTTAACTGCCAACAAGATGGCGGTTAATTTGCATATGTAGGCACAATGCAGGGAGGCGAAAGGGAAAGCAGGAAGAAGCCCCCTGCCACTGACAGTGATCGGAAACCTAGGGGAGAGCTAAGAGCTGGGGGGCAGGGCAAAGGCGGCCCTGCCCCCCAGCCATGATTGGAGAATCAGGTGCCTTTTCCGCCCTGGCCAGTGATAGCAGGAAGTAGGGATGGAGCCAGCGATGGGAGCTGGGCACGGTCGAAGCTGGCAGTCCCAGGAGCTAGGGGTCCCTTGCCTGTGCCTAAAGCGAAGCCCACGATCACGGGGCCACTGCAGCTGTGGGTCCCTGCTGCCCGGGCCGGACGCCTCAGCCAGAGGCTTCCTGCAGGGCCAGAGGAGTCAGGCCTGGGCAAGGGGCCGATCCTGCGATTGGAGGGTGATGGGGGTCAACACCTGAGGGCTTCCCAGTATGTGAGAGGGGGCAGGCTGGGCTGAGGGACACTCCCCCCCGCACCCCCCCACACCCAGTGCACGAATTTCGTGCACCGGGCCCCTAGTCTATAATAATAAAAGCATAATATGCAAATCAACCAAACAGCAGAATGGCCATCTGGATGACCTTCCAAATGACCACACTATACATACACTGGCACCAGGCCAGCCAAGGCTGATGCGATGCGATTGGTCGGGGGGCCCCACCATCGCCCCATGATCACCCCACAGAGGGAAGCCCCTGACAGCCATACGATCACACCCACACCTGTCACCCACAGAGGGAAGTGACCAGTGGCAGCAGCGGAGGGGGCAGCATCACACAGATGGCAAGCAGTGGCAGTGACAGGGGCGGGGCCAGCTTCCAGCAGTTGGGGGAAGGAAAGCCCTGATAGGCCCTGATCACCAGCCAGGCCTAGGAACCCTACCCAAAGGGTACAGAATTGTGAGAGGGCACAGGCCGGGCTGAGGGACATCCCCCACCTGTGCATGGATTTTGTGCACCAGACCTCTAGTTTGAGATAATAGGCCCTATTAACTTGCTAAGAACCTCACATCTAATGATTCCTGTAATTGCAATGGTACATGTTATACATATTTCATACTTTAATTCTATAATGCAGTGCATTTTCAATCTATAATAATAAAAGCATAATATGCTAGTTAGACCGGACGTCCTTCTGGATGACCTTCTGGAAGAAACCATGGTGGTGGAGGCCAAGACAAAGGCAACCACTGCACTGGGTGGGGGCTGAGGCAGAGGCGGCAGAGGACCCCGTCCACCGCCGCAGCTGCCTCTGCTTCAGCCCCCATGGTGGCAGGAGCCTAGTTCCTTGCAAGAATTTTGTGCATCAGGCCTCTAGTTAATTTATAATATGCTTTCCACAGAGCTATCTAAAGGACTTCCACATTTTTATCCATACTGGCACAAACATGCAAAATTTTCCCAGGTCCACTTCCACCCACACAACTATTTTATGTTACAAAATTTCCTCCTGATTCATAGCAACATGCTAAAATGTTTTCTGAATTATCAAATAATTAGTAAACTATGCTTAGCGTAATTTTCACTGTGCTACTATTATAACCATACTAGAGGCCTTGTGCATGAAAATTCATGCATTGGGGGGGGGGTGTCCTTCAGCCCGATCTGCACCCTCTCGCAACCTGGGACCCCTCAGAGGATGTCCACCTGCCAGCTTAAGCCCACTCCCCAGGGGAATGGGCCTCTGGCAGCCCGGGAGTCCTCGGGGATGTCAGACTAATGGCTTAGGGCCTCTTCCACAGGGAATAGGTCTAAGCTATTAGTCAGACATCCTTAGATCTACCACATAGGTGGGAGAGGATCCTGCCATCACCGCTGCACTGGCCAGCCATGAGCTGGCTTCTGGCTGAGTGGCACTCCCCCTGTGGAAATGCACTGATCACCAGGGGGCAGCTTCTGCATTGAGCATCTTCCCCCTGGTGGTCAGTGCACGTCATAGCGATTGGTCATTCCAGGTCATTCCTCCATTAGGGTCAATTTGCATATTACCCTTTTATTATATAGGATGCTTACTCTAATATGCAGTTGTTATTATTATAGTCACATTCTTGTTAATCTTACTAAAATTCTTGCCTGCAGCACATTTAGTCTTCTAAAAGCTATGTATATAATAAAGTTTTGCATTCCTTTGTTGACATTTTGAACACAGACAATTTAAGAAGAAAATTGCAGGTCTGAAAATAATTCTTACCAAAACAATCAAAAACCAATGACCAAACAAACCCTGACAGGTATTTAAAAACCCAAATAGGGCCCTGGCCAGTTTGGCTCAGTTGGTTGGGTGTTGTTCCATGCACCAAAAGGTTGTTGGTTCAATTCTGGGTCAAGGCACATGCCCAGGTTGCAGGCTCGATCCTCAGTGAATGCTCATGCTCACATCAATGTTTCTCTCTCTCCCTCTCTACAAAAATCAGTAAAAAAAATCTTAAATTTTTTTAAAACTCTAATAGGTATAAATAATGGGAATCATGAGAGAAAGTTGTCATTCTTAGAGTATACAATAATGAAGAAGAAAAATGTGGTCATAATTTATAAATTTAGAAAAGTAGATTATTATCAAGTTTATGGAAAGGATCAGTTTTTCTTGTTTATTGCTTTCTTTCCCCCTATAAACTCACTGAGAGCAGGAACTAAGGTGTTTTACTTAAGTGTTATATCCATTGCACTTAGCAATACTTAGCATAATGGGGTCTCAATAAGTACATACTTAATGATTTGAATTATTGGTCATCTACCTTAACAGAAAAATGGCTAAAGGAAGATGTAATCCTCAAAAAATTAATTCAGTCATATGAAGAAGAAAATGGGAAATTAATAAAGCTATTCAAAATTCCTATAACAAAATTCCTAGATGTTTGAATGAGAATATTTGATACATATTTGGGCTACAGTATAATGCTTTTAGAATTAGGGGATAAGATAAAGGCAAAATTGCCTTCAAATAAAAAGTGTTAAGTGTCATAACAAATGATGACCACTTAAAATAATTGACCCTAAGACTACAGCCAGGTGTATCCTTAGTAAGTGAAGAATATAATTAAATCTAAAATTAATTGATTGTACTAACTATCTGAATAGAAAATACATTAATAAAGCAATGATAATCAGTATAGAGTACAGAAAATGGGCAAGTGTTTCTCCATCATTATGCAGGAGTGAAGGTATTTTTCTTATGAACAATGTGGGTCACTTTGATAGAGGACACAGAATAGAAATTATAAGAGAGTGAGCTATTGTCTTGGGCAATATAACTTATTTAAATAAAACACTTCCTATCTGAAATATTGAATAAGAATCCCCTTGTTTTCATTTATTTTTTAAAAATGTATCTTTATTGTTGCAAGTATTATAGATGTCCCCCTTTTAGTTTTTGCAACTGACCCCTTCCAACCACCCCCCACCACCTACCCACCCAAGCCTTCACTACTATTGTCTTGTGTCCAAGAGCTATGCATATATGCATATAAATTCCCAAGTTAATCTCTCTCCATATCCCAAACCCCACTTCCCTCTGAGATTCATGAGTCTGTTCCATGCTTCTATGTCTCTGGATCTATTTGTTCATCAGTTTATTTTCTTCATTAGATTCCACATATGAGTGAGATCATGTGATATATATCTTTCTCTAACTGGGTTTATTTCACTTAGCATAATACTCTCCAGGTCCCTTCATGCTGTCTCAAAGGGCAAGTATAGTATTTAAAGATGCATAGTATTCCATGGTACAAATGTACCACAGCTTTTTTATCCACTCATCTACTGATAGGCACTTGGGCTGTTTGCAGATCCTAGCTATTGTAAATTGCACTTCTATGAACATAGGGGTGCATATATTATTTCTTATTGGTGTTTTGGGTTTCTTAAGATATACTCCTGGAAGTGGGATCATTGGGTCAAATGGGAATTCCATTTTTAATTTTTTGAGAAAACTCCATACTGTTTTCCATAATGGTTGTACCAGTCAGCATTCCCACCAGCAGTGTACTAGGGTTCCCTTTTCTCCATATCCTTGCTAGCACTTGTCATTTGCTGATTTGTTGATGATAGCCATCCTGGCAGATGTGAGGTGATACCTCATTGTCATTTTTTGCATCTCTCTGAAGATCAGTGACTTTGAGCATTTTTTCATATGTCTCTTGGCCTTCTGTATATCGACTTTGGAGAAGAGTCTCTCTAAGTCCTTTGCCCATTTTTTAATTGGATTGTTTTTCTACCTTTTGTTAAATTGCATGAGTTCCTTATATATTTTGGAAATTAACCCATTATCAGATGTATCATTGGCATATATATTTTTTTATGCTGTGGGCTCCCTTTTCATTTTGATGGTGGTTTCTTTTGCTGTGCAGATGCTTTTTATTTTGATGTAGTCCCATTTGTTTATTTTCTCCTTAGTTTCTCTTGCCCTAGGAGATGTATTGGCAAACATATTCCTGTGAGAGATATCTGAGAATTTGCTGCCTATGTTTTCTTCCAAGATTTTTATGGTTTCATAATTTATATTTAGTATTTTATCCATTTTGAGTTTATTCCTGTGAATGGTGTAAGTTGGGGGTCTATTTCATTTTTTTTGTATGTATCTATCCAATTTTTCCAAAAAATTTATGTGAGAGACTATTTTTACTCTATTGTATGCTCTTGGTCCCTTGGTTGAATATTAGTATCTATAAAGGAAAGAATGATAAAGAAAAGAAAAACTACAAGGAGAAAACAAAACAAACAAAAAATAGGGGGAGGAATATGAAGGGACAGAGATGAAAAAAAGAAAATAAGAATAAAGAGTAAGGAAATAGGGGAAGAAAGACCATTTAAAATAAAAGAAGAAAGAAATTGAAAGGGAAAATAGAAGAAAAAGTAGACAAACCCAGAATAAGAAGTGAAAAAAAAAGATGAAGAAGCAGGAGAGAAAGGAAAAAAAAAATCTTTTTTTGTTTTTTTGTATGTACCTGTCCACTGTTCTTATGACAGTACCACGCTTTTGTTTGCTGGAAGTTTTTTTATTATTATTATTTTATTATTATTATTATTACTGTTTCAGTTTCATCAGTAGGTATTGGCCTATTCAGGTTTTCTGATTCATCCTGATTGAGTTTTGGAAAACTGTATTTTTGTAGGAATTTGTCCATTTCATACAAGTTGTCCGGCTTAGTGGAATATAGTTGTCTATAGTATTTTTTATGTTACTTTGTATTTCTGTGGGGCCAGTTGTTATTTCACCTCTTTCATTTCTGATTTTGTTTATTTGGATCCTCCCTCTTTGTTTCTTGATGACTCTGGCTAAAGGTTCATCAATTATGTTTACCTTTACAATGAACAAGCTCTTTTGCGTTAACCTTTTGCTTTGCTTTTGAGTCTTTATGTCATTAATTTCCACTTTGATCTTCATTATTTCCTTCCTTCTATGTACCCTGGGCTTTTATTGTTGCTCTCTTTCTAATTCTTTAAGGTGTAGATTTAGATTATCACAAGTTTTTCTTATTGCTTGTTTTCTTTGTTTATTTGTTTTTATTTTTGTTTTTGCAGTAGGCCTGTAATACTATGAACTTCTCTCTCAGGAAGTCCCATAGATTTTTGGTTGTCACATGTTCATTTTCACTTGTTTCCAGAAAGTTTTTTTATTTCTTCTTTGATCTCTTTGGTAAATCATTCATCCTAATATATAAAAAGCCAGGGGCCATCACGATCGAAACAACAGGACGGACGACCAAACAGCAGGCTGTGGGGAGGCAACCAGTCCAGCTGGGGGGTTAGTGAGGGATAACCAAACGACTGAACAAGCAGGCTGTGTGGGGCAACCAGGCCGACAGGCGAGTTAGTGAGGGATGACTAAATGACCGAACAGCACGCTGTGTGGGGCAACCAGGTCAGCAGGGGGAGCAGTTGGGGACAACCAGGCCGGCAGAGGGGGGCAGTTGGGGGTGACCAGAGTAGCGGGGGGCGGGCAGTAAGGAGCAACCAAGCCAGCGAGCGGGGTGGAGTTGGGGGAGAACAGGCCAGCATGGGGGGTGGAGTTGGGGGCAACCAGGCCAGCATGGGAGGCAGTAAGAGGTGACCAGGCCAGTGGGGGGGGCAGTTATGGGTGACCAAGATGGCAGAAGGTGGCAGTTGGGGGTAACCAGGCTGGCAGCGGAGCAATTGGGGGTGACCGAGCCAGCATGGGAGGCAGTAAGAGGTGACCAGGCCAGCGGGGGGTGGGGGGGTGGGAGGAGTTATGGATGACCAAGACGGCAGAAGGCGGCAGTTGGGGGCAACCAGGCTGGCAGGGGGACAATTGAGGGTGACCAGGCCAGCAGGCAGAGTTGGTTAGGGGTGAACAGGCTGGCAGGGAGTGAAGTTAGTGGTGATCAGGCAGGTAGGCAGGTGAGCAGTTAGGATCCAGCGGACCCAGTTTGTGAGAGGGATGTCCCAGATTGGAGAGGATGCAGGCTAGGCTGAGGGGACCCCACCCCATTTATGAATTTCATGCATCAAGCCTCTAGTTGTTTAATAACATGCTATTTAACCTCCATGTGTTTGAATGCTTATGAGTGCTTTTATTGTAGTTGATTTCTAATTTCATGCCATTGTGATCCAAAAAGATGCTTGATATGATTTCAATCTTCTTGAACTTGTGGAGACGTAGTTTATATCCTGACATGTGGTCTATTTTTGAAAATACCCCAGCTACACTTCAGAATACTGTATATTCTGTACCTTTGGGATGAAATATTCTGTAAATGTCAATTAATTCCATCTGATTGAGTTTGTCATTTAGACTTCCTGCTTCCTTGTTAATTTTTTTTTTTTTGGTCTAGAATCTCTCTCCAGTGATGTCAGTAGGGAATTAAAATTCCCTACTATGATTGTGTTGCTGTCGACCTCTCCCTTTAAGTCCTCCAGAATTTATTTTATATATCTGGGTATTCCTGTATTGGGTACATATATGTTTCACAGTTATATACTCTTGTTGTATTGATTCCCTTTAGTATTATGAAGTGGCTTTCATTATCTCTTGTTATGGACTTCATTTTGAACTCTATATTGTCAGATATGAGTATTGCTACCTCAACCTTTTCTTTTTCATTTCCATTTGTTTGCAAAATTCTTTCTATCCCTTCACTTTCATTCTGTGTGAGTCTTTTGTTTGAGTTGTGTCTCTTGTAGATAGCATATATATGGGTCATGTTTTCTTATCTATTCAGCTACCCCATTCTTTTTATTGTAGCATTTAATCCATTTACATTTAAGGTTATTATTGATAAGTACTTATTTGTTGTCATTTTTTTTTGTTTATGCCTGTATACCTCTCTCTATATATTTCTTCTTAAAATAGTCCTTTCAGCATTTCTGCAGTAATAATAAGCTCTTTTAGCCTTTTTTTTGTCTGAAAATTTCTTTATTTCACCTTTGATTTTTGAATGATAGTCTTGCTGGATAGAGTAATCTTGGATGCAGTCCCTTGCTTTTCATTGCTTTGTATACTTCATACAACTCCCTTCTTACTTGAAGTGTTTCTATTGAGAAATCAGCTTGCAGTCTAATGGAAGATCCCTTGTAGGTAACTTTCTTTCTCCCTCTTGCAGCCTTTAAGATTCCTTCTTTGTCTTTATTGTTTGCTATTTTAATTATGATGTGCCTAGGTGTGGATCTTTTGGGGATCATCTTGATTGGGACTCTGTGTTTCCTGAACTTGTGTGACTTTTTCCTTTACCAGATTAGGGAAATTTTCTGTCATTATTTCTTCAAACAGGTTTTCTTGCTTGGATTCTTCTCCTTCTGTTACCCCTATGATGTGAATGTTGTTAAGTTTCATGTTGTCCCAAAGCTCCCTTAGACTCTCCTGCTTTTAAAATTCTTTTTCCCAGTTCCTGCTTTGAATGGGTGGGGTTGTGTGTGTGTGTGTGTGTGTGTGTGTGTGTGTGTGTGTGTTCATCCTGTCTTCTAATTCACTGATTCGGTTCTCAGCTTCTCTAGCATACCATTGAATCCTTCTGGAGTGTTCTTTATTTCAGCTATGTCATTCTTCATTTCTGCTTGATTGCTGTTCATTGTTTCCATCTGTTTTTTTCATGTTGGTATAGTTCTCATTCTGCTCCTTATAATTCTCATTATGTTGCTTGTAGTTTTTACTAAGTTGTTTGAGAACCCTAATAACCATTACTTTGTATTCGTTATCTGACAAATTGCTTGCCTTCATTTCATTTAGTTCCTTTGCTGCCGATACCTCCTTTTCTTTTATTTGGGGGTTGTTGTTTCTTTGTTTCCTATATTTGCTGTCCCATCATATTTATTCTACGTATTAGATCAAACTGCTATCCTGCCCATACTTTGTGGAGTGGCCTTATGTAGTAGGTGTTTCATGAGACCTAGTGGTGCATCTCCTGAGCTGGGTGCTCTAGGAAAGCCCATTGTTTGAGTTATTTGGGTTCTCCTATTGTACCCGGGTCTTCAATGTTGTTGTCCCATTCATGGATGGAATCTCCTCTCAGGCTGGCTGACTCTGAGGCTTACCCCAGATCACATTGTGTGAGTTCTTGTGGAGGTACTGACTGAACAGAAAAAAATACAACACAACAAAGCATAAAAGAAAAGAAACAAAACAAGAACATACAAAAGACCCCTATAACAACAACAAAAGCAATGACCGTAGAATTAGGAAAGATAAAAGAGAACAAGAATGATATAAGAAAAGAAAAAATATAGGAGGAGAAAAGAAAACAAAAAAAGGGGGTGGAGGAATATGATGGAAGAAATGAAATAAAGAAAATAAGAATAAAGAGTAGGGGAGGAAAACTGTTTTAAATAAAATAAAATTGGAAGGGAAAATAGAGAAGAAAGTAGATAGACTCAAGAAAAGAAAACAAAGATGAGAAAGCAGGAGAAAAAGGAAAAAAATGAGTAGGAAAGGGGAAGAGAAGAAATTGGATATGTGAATGAAACAAGAGAGACTAAAATAATAACAAATCAATAAAGCAGATAAAGCAGATCAGTAGAAGAGAAAAAAATGAAAGGAGGGGGGATAACATTCATCTCAGCCAAGTTTAGTGCTTCCTGGAAGTACTCTTTGGATCCTGCTCTTCTGATGACTGTCACTAACTATTCTGTCTGCAATTCTGGGCTTCCCAGGAGGTACTTAGGTGCTAGCCACTGTCAGAAACTGTCCTCCTTTGGCTTTCAGTAACTTGCTTGAAGCTCCAATGGATCTACAGTTTGTGTCTGTCTTCACAGGACTTGACTGTGCGCAGCAGAGGCCAAGCTTCCCTCTAAAGCAGTTTTGTTGTAGCATGGGGCACAGGGCTGAGGCAGTAAGCTTCCCAAGGTTCCCTGGGCTCTGCCTCCAAGCACCTTCGCTTGCCAGGCAGCTGTCAATTTTAATCACTCACAAGTCTGTTTGTGAAAGGGCTTTAGGTACATCTCCCATGAGGGGGAGGTAATGTTCAGATTTCAGGCAAAGTAAGAGCTACTCTGTAAGTGGTCCAGAATATTACTATGCCCTTGGCTGGGCAGAGATTCTTGTATGCAGTCCAGTGGGATCAGCTGGAATCCTGGAATTTCTATCAGCTCTCCAGTGTGGTAGAGGCACCAGTCAGCTTCCCAGGATAGTTCCCAAGACAGAGCCTCCCTGAGGCTGTTCAAACCTATAGGCTTGGCCTCTGCAGCTATTTCCATTTTTCAAGGTCAAGATGCAGAGTGTGGCCAGCAGGGCTCCTGAGAGTAGCTGGCTGTATCACCTAGGACAGGGCTTTTTCCTTTTCCTTAGCTGTGGCTTCTGGGAGTGGCTAGCTAGATCCTCTCAGGAAAAATGGCTGTTTCAGTTTGGTGGTGTATGACCTACTGAATGCAGAACTCCTAACTGCTGCTTTTCCACCTCTTCTTCCCCCTCTACCCCCACCCCCGACCCGCCACAATGCTTCCTACCCCAGCCTTTCCTTAGACATCTCAAGTATGCATGACCCTACCTGCACCAAAGCCTTGGGTGAGTAGCTACAAATGAAAACTCCTGTGCTCTGGGGGGGAAAAAAAACAAAAAACAAAAACAAAAAACAGAACTGAAGCTTTTTCTCAACCGGCTCCAATATACTGGCTCCTGACTCCACGGAGGCCAGCAGCCCTGCTGCCTTTTACATCCGGTTGTTACATGGGCTGCTGATCTCAGTTCTGGTGTTCTGGCCTCTACCTTCTAAGGGAAAAGCCCCTCCCATAGGGATCTCTGCTCACTCTTGGCTGACCTCCCTGCTGCCCATGGCAGGCCCTCTCAGGACCTGGCCCTTCCTGCTGGCCTCCAGGTGTGTTCTGTCCTTCCTTGGTATAAGTCTCTTCAGCTGGACCGCAGTTGGTAATTCCAGGTGTATGTTCCCCACTTTAGTTTTATTTCTAGTCTGGCCCTGGGAGGAGGTGCAAGAAAGGTCTGCCTATTTGGCCACTGTCTTCTCTCCTCTCAAATCCCCTTGTTTTTAAAATGTGGTTGTTTTAAGAATTAAGGGCAGAGAGCTCCCTTCTGCCATGTGAAGACAGAATGAGAAGATGGCCATTTATGAACCAGAAAACGGGTCACATCTGGAACCAAATCTGCCAGTTCCTTAATCTTGGACTTCCCAGCCTCCAAAAGTGAGAGAAATAAATGCCTGTTGTTTATAAGTGTCCCCACCCCCTATAAAAAAGAATTAAGGGAAATAATACTTATAAATGAAAACACTAAGTATAGTTCCTGGTGCATGAAAAGTGTTCAATAAATTATAGCTACAGATATCAATTAATTAAAAGGGAATTCATTAAGCTATGCTAGCTTAATGGAAATATCCCTTTACTCTAAATCTTCAACCATTAAGCAACAATATGATTTCTAACTTGATCTCTCTGGTAGGCTTGCCCAAGAAGTAGCCTAAATGACTTGTGAAGTCAATTATTCTTGCAGAATACCTGCCTCTGAATTTTATAATTTTTTGTTTATAAATCAGTTTCTTTATGGGTTTAGCTTAGGGTAAGTTTCCTAGAGTTTAATAAACTCTGCTTAAACTGACAAAACTCAATGTCAGGAAAGGAAAGCAAAGAATGCATCCCTTAGTTGTTCTATAAAGCAGGAAGGCTTCTTGTAGGAGCCAGCATCATCCTTCTCTTTCACAATTCGCTAAATATAACAAGATCTTACATATCACACACATAAGTTTATAGAGGTATGTGTGTTTATCTATTTACCTTCCAACCTACCCACTTATCTGCTTATCTATCTATATCTGTGTGTGTATGATTGCATATATTTGTCTGAAGATGTGGTGTCTGGAATAGTAGTACTTATTTTGTGAACATGAGGCCAACTAAGAATTCTAACATCTCTGAACCTCTGAGCCAATACTGGCAACTCCAGATCTTTTACATTAAAGACAAAAACTAAAAAGCAAAGAACTCTATCTGTTAAGTCACACTTAATCATTCATTCAGTTACTTAGAGCCCAAAACTAACTGATAATAATACACAAAATTTACTGTTTCCTGCTTAGATTAGTATCCTACATAATAAAAGCCTAATATGCAAATCGACCGAACAGTGCACTGACCACCAAATGGCAGATGCTCAACTCAAGAGCTGCTTCCAGCCCGCAGGCCCCAGGCTGATTGCCCCACAGATTGGCCCTGATTGTTGGCTAGGCCTAGGGACCCTACCCATGCACAAATTTTGTGCACCGGGCCTCTAGTCTTCAATAAAATAAGATTTTAAAATAATGCTTTAAAAATACCAAGATGTTATTTTCCTTTTAATTGTACCCCCCCCCCCAGTGTTATATACTATCTGCTTTTATTTTTCAATTACACTATACATTCAATATTATTTTGTATTAGTTTCAGGTGCACAGCATAGTGGTTAGACAATCCTATACTTACAAAGTTTTCCCTCAATATTTCAGATACCCACCATGCCCCATATATAGTTATTACAGTATTATTGACTGTACTCTCTATGCTATTATCTACTATTAATGGATTTTGTGCACATCCTTTTTGGGTTGTGTTGATAAATTGATAGGCAAGCAGTGTTTTAGGGCGCTTATACTGGCCACATATTTTCTTTGCATTAACCATGCTTTGATATAACTCACTTTGCATTTGTTCAACTAAGATGTTGAAAAAATTTCAATGACTTGGAATTACTCAGGCTAAGGATATTCAAAATTTATATTTTGATTCAAAATTAGCTTTCACCCTAATTGTAGATACTCATCAATCTGTTTCCCAGTGTTCAGTTCTGAGGGTTAAAACTGTATAACACTGTTTGCCGAAACTGGTTTGGCTCAGTGGATAGAGCATCAACTTGCGGACTGAAGGGTCCCAGGTACGATTCCAGTCAAGGGCATGTACCTTGGTTGCGGGCACATCCCCAGTAAGAGATGTGCAGGAGGCAGCTGATCGATGTTTCTAACTCTCTATCTCTCTCCCTTCCTCTCTGTAAAAAATCAATACAATATATTAAAAAAACAACTGTATAACACTGTTCAAAACTGATAAACATTAGATGTCAGTGTTTTTATTCTGTGACAGTGTGTTATTGCAGAGAAATTATTTTTTGTTACTGTTTAATCCTTAAATATTTTTATTATTTCATTTTCTTTTTTCCAGTTTCCTTGGGTTATAGTGTCTCTGTTACTGGTTTCTAAAAGTTTGTTTGTGACTAAAAATGTTAACCATTTCTTTCACATTGCAAATAAAATGCCCTGTTTTTTGTTATTAGTTTACTGTGGTGTTTTACTTTTTGGTTGTACCAAAGTTGTGTGTTAAATATAATCATGTACTGTTAAATACATACATACATACATACATACATACATACATACATACATACATACCTGGATGAAAAATTTAGGAAATGGTTAAACTAAACCATAATTAATGACTATAAATCTCAATAAATGCTAGGAGTTTTATTACTTTAATGAAGAAACATTTATGAGAATAAATTATATGTTATTACATTACAATTACAAACATCATGAGGCTTTTGGTATGTTTCCTGTAAGATCACCAAGCAAAATGTCTTAATTATATACTAGCTATTATATTCAATCAATTTTTTACTTCCTCCTCTATATGTTATATAAAATTATGCCTTAACTATCCTGTCATTCTTAAAATAGTTGTTTTCATAACCTCTTTCCCTACAAATAACCTGCAAAAAAAGAAAATCCCTTGGTTCTCAACTAATTATCTTAATATATAAAAACCCTGGGTCTGTCACAACTGGAGACTAGACCAACCGGAAGTCAGTCCTGCAGTCAGTGCTGGGTTGCCATGGTGACCCAGCAGTGACTGCTGCAGCTGCAGGCACAGTGACCCAGCATTGACTGCTGAGGGGCCTGCGAATCAGGCCCGGAGAGAGGCCTGAAGAGAGAAGCAGGGTCTGATCCATAGCCTGTGTGGCAGCTGTTGATCAGCACTTGCCTTTCTCTTTCTCTCCGGGCTGGTCCAGCAGCTGTGCCTCCATTTCTCTCAGGGCCTCCACCAGGACTGCTAATCAGCCCGCCATTCTGATCAGGCTCCATTGATAGTCCCAGAGATGCTGAACCAAATTGGCTGGTAGAGGAGGGCAGTTGGGGGCAAGATCAGGCCTGCAGGGGAGGGCAGTTGGGGGTGAGATCAGGCCAGCAGGGGAGGGCAGTTAGGGGTGATCAGGCAGGCAGAGGCAGTTAGGGATGATCAGGCAGGCAGACAGGTGAGCAGTTATGAGCCAGCATTCCATGATTATGAGAAGGTATGGACATCCCCCAAGGGGTCCCCGATTGGAGAGGGTGAAGGCTGGGCTGAGGGAATGCCCCCTCCATGCAATAATTTCATGCACTGGGCCACTAGTAATAATCATAATGGTATAACCCTATATATATTTCTGTCTTATTAAAAATGAAGTATGTTTTATAAAACCCATAGATAATGTATAACATGATATAATTACCTGGCTTGTGGCAAACCATAGCTGGTTCCTACTCCAACCCGAGGCAAGCTATAGACAACTTTTTTTACTGTTGCTTGATCAGGGAAATTAAACATAACCGAGGCTGTGGAAAGAAGTAAAATCATGATTTAGAAAAGTACAGGAGAGCAAACCATTAATTTCAGAAATCATTTTCAAGAGCTTATCACCATTTATTTGTAAAGGTAATGTATCTTCTTGGAAATCACCTTTCTGTATAACTTTCTCTATGATAAATCTAGGATTAATATTTCCAAAAATATTAATTTCTTAGTATTATTATTTTAGGGAGGGTATAACAGAGAGAAATACAGCAGGGAAAAAAGAAGAGACAGAATTACACCATGCAAATAAATAGCATTAAAATATGAGCATGTTTTCTTTGAAAATATTTAAGGAGACTTACTTCGGTTTGCCATAAATACTTCCAAAGCAGTGTTTTGTAGAAGATAACGTCTTGAGAATACAGCTCGTATCTCACTGAACATCCATTTTCCATGAAGTCCCTCAGTGTATGCAAGGACCTAAAATAAATAGTTTAAAAGGAAGTTTCCATCAGTAAAATATGTGTCTAAAACTTAGTCTGACAATATCTTAGGCAGTGCTATATAAAAGTCAGTAATTAGGGAACATCTTCCTAAATTCATTATATATCATTTAATTCTATATATTTGCAAAATTCTACCTTTCTTAATTATCTTAATTGGCTCATTGGGAAATGAAGAAGCAAAAAAGTTGTATATTCAATATGACCCTCTGACTTAAAACAGAAAATGTATTTTAACTTTTTGATCTTGTATACAATTAGTTGGGCAAGGTGACCCAACTAATTATGTCAATAACTGTTGGTTCTTTTGCAATATCTTCTTTCCTCCTCATTCCTTGCTTAACAAAAGCCTAGTTATGCCTGAGGTGTCCATGTATTCAACCTCAGGTGATGGATCATGATTGATCTAAGCTGGAGGACAGGAAATATTTTTGGTAATAGGCCAAATAGTAAATATTTTCAGGCCTTATGGTATGATTACTCAACTTTGCCACTGTACCATGAAAGCAGTCACAGACAATATATACTAATAAAAGGGATATATGCTAATTAGACTGGACGTCTTCTGGATTACCTTCTGGACATCCTTCCAAACAAAGCCATGGTGGTGGGGCCGAAGCAGAGGCAGTTAGGGGCAATCAGGCTAGCAGGCAAGAGCAGTTAGGGGGATCAGGCCAGCAGGGGAGAGCAGTTAGGGGGGGTAAGGCCAGCAGGGGAGAGCAGTTAGGGATCAGGTCAGCAGGGGAGAGCAGTTAGGGGAATCAGAAAGGCAGGGGAGAGCAGTTAGGGGGATCAGGCTGGCAGGCAGGTGAGCGGTTAGGAGCCAGTGGTCCCGGATTGCAAGAGGGATGTCCGACTGCCAGTTTGGGCCCGTTCCTGCAGGGGTCAGACATCCCCCGAGGGGTCCCAAATAGGAGAGGGTGCAGGCCAGGCTGAGGGACCGCCCACCCCTGTGTACAAATTTCATGCACCGGGCCTCTAGTCTATAATAATAAAAGTGTAATATACTAATTAGATGGATATCCTTCCAGATGACTTTCCAGATGAAGCTGGGGCTATGAGGGAAGCCTGGGTCCCAGGTGCCAGAGGGAAGCCTGTGCCGGCAACCAGGGGAAGGAAGACCTACTCTTGCACGAATTTTGTGCATTGGGCCTCTAGTGTGTAAATAAATGATCAGGGCTGTGCTCCATTAAAACTTTAAAAAACAACAACAACAACTTTATTTATAACAACAGGAGGGCCTGAATTGGTCCCAAGGCCAGAATGTGGTTAACCTATGGTCTCTGGCAATCATGACAAAGCTATTTCTTGCTTTCCTCAATTCCCTTACAACTAGTGGTAAGGATATTTGACCCAGCACTGGCTAATGAGAATAAAACCAAAGTCAGATGAGGATGTTTCAGAGAAGCTGATAAAACGAGTCATATATAGCTGTTACACTCTTGTCCCCTTCTTGCTTAAAAGGAGATGTGATGGTGGAAACTGCAGCAGCATTGCATAACCATGAGAGGAAGGCCAAGGGAATTGTGTTGAAGTTTGGCCCCTAACATTGAGCTACTGAAACAATCTCAGCAACGATCCATATATGTGGACATCTTGATACATGATGCAGGTAAATTCATATTTGGTAAAGCCACTGCTAGTCAAATCTGCAACACACACATTCCTTTCTGATACACTAATGTACATTACAATACATTTGCATTGGTTTACTCTGTATAATCTATTAACTTATATTTCTTTAGTGAAAATGGAAACTAGTCATTGAATTTTATGTACATGATATAGATTAAGCTTTGAAAACAAGTTATGAAGTTCCTGTGTACATTTCCTTTCTCTAGGAATTATGTGGGTGTTCTGTGTGTGTGTGTGTGTGTGTGTTTACACATACATAAAATATATGATCTATTAGTCTTTTATACTTTTTGAAAATTCCACTTTAACTCCTTAATTCAGTTTTTGTCTTTCCCTAGACACTGGAAGGTTTTTGGAGGCAGTCAGACATTTAAATCCTGGAAGATTTTGGAACCTATCAGACTCCTATTTAAATCATGGCTCTGCTTTTTTCTAGCTATAAGGCTTTTCAGAATTATTTAACTCCATCTGATTTTTGATATCTGAAGAAGTGATAAAAATATCTGTAACTGGTTAGTTTAAGTGGAGACAATTAATGTAAAGTGAATGGCCTTGGCTACTATTTAAGTTCTATTCATATGTTTATATGTCATTATTGTCGAATATGAAGTGACAAATGTTTTTTTTTCAGTTTCTAAATACAAAACTTTTTATACATTTCACAAAATAATAATAGTGATCTGTCACAATTTATATTAATAAATTCTTAGTTGAGTGCAATGGTTTCCAGATTTGAATTTCATAAACTAGTATAATTTTTTTAAGTGGAAAGAATACTAATATAAGATGGTTTTTTTGCTAAGTAGGAAAAATTCTAAGACAAATAAAACAGCCACAACAACAAAAACTATCTTTCACTATGACCACTATTTCACTAAAAAAAAATATATATATTAAAACCACTTAAAAACACAGATACTAAAATGATTATAATCTCAGAAAAAAGGAAGAGATGTTTTCGTATGAAAGCTGTGTTACCACCCTTATACTGAAACCAGTATGCCAGGAGAATAAACACACACACACACACACACACACACACTCATATTTTACTTATTTTTCCTTTTGAGAAACATGATATAATAAATATTTGATCAATTATTCCTTTCCATTAAGCACATTATCATTCATTTTACTCATAGTGGGCAGGTAGCTCATAAACACATAGACGTTAGTTTGACTCCTTAACTACTCCATGTCTTACCAACAATGCCAGTTATCAATTTATTGCTTTCCAGCACCAAATTTACACTTAATTGCTTGTTCTATGAAAATGAATCTGTGCCCCTTGTTTTTCCTTTGCTTGCTGGCACAATGTTAAGCTTTGTCAGGAAAGGACACTGAACAGACAATGCAGGAGGAAGGGTTTTCTTCCTGGTTTTGGTGTGCTCATTCAGCACGTTCCTGCAAAATGTGGGCCTGCAGTGTATGGTTGCAAACAGTACCCAGTAACTAGTTTCCTCCAGAATTCCCCCTACTCCAGCCAGTTTTGTAGCAGAGTGTCTGCGGTGAGAAGCCTCCCAGGAACAGCTTCACCAACTCCCGAGAGAGGAGACATTTAGAAAGTCCTGGTGGACAGAACTCCCCCAACAAGGCACCAGAATGACTTCTCCATCATTCAGTGAGCTACAGCCATGCCCTCCACAACAAGGACCTCTTCCCTGGGTTCAGTGTCAGCTCTACGGGTAGTGGCTGCTCCTTATATAATTTGCTCCAAACACATATATGTTTAGAGTTCTTTTTCTTACTAACCATTCCCTTGTTACTCCAGTTTCCTGTTATAATTTATTATAGCTATTTATATTATACATTCCCTGTTCAAATTGCTAAATGGTTTCTCTCTCCTGATTGGATCTGGACAGGTAACACAAACTTTTCTATCAGTTCTCCTACCACCACTTTCTTTTTCTTTTTCTTTTTTAATTTGTATTGAATATATTGGGGCAACATTGGGTTAATAAAATTATATAGGTTTGTTAGGGGCAAAAGTAGAATATTGGGAACTAGCTATAGTATCGGGAAATATTAATCATGCTCTGTTAACCATGATTGTCTTATTCTGGTTAAAGAAAGTATGTTCTAACCTGGCTGGGAGTTGTAAGCCCCCTGGGAGTCAACCTTGGACCTGGGAGTCAACCTTGGAATAAAGAACATTCTCATTCAAGAACTACCTATTATTATGGAAAGATTAACAACCTTGTTGCCCAAACAATGGAGTCCCACCCGAGTGTGCATAGCTTACTTCCCCATGTAATCTTTATCCTACCCTATATAAGCAGCTGGCTTAAGGGGGTTTGCAGAGAGATTTTTGTGGATGACCTGCTGCTCTTTCATACTGTCAGCTCAACACTGTCTCTGCTGAATTGACTCAAGTAGTGACAGGCAGCCCTGACCCATTGGTTATCCAGTTTCAGTTTCATGTATACAATTCTATAATATATCATCTGTATATTGCATTGTGTGTTCATCACCCCAAGTCAAGTCTCCTTCCATCATCATTTATCCCCACTTAATCCTATTATACCATCCCCAACCCCCTTTCCCTCCCATAATCACTATATTGTTGTCTGTGTCTGAGATTTTTTGTTTGTTTGCTTTTTCCTTAATTCCTTCACCTTTTTCACCCAGTCCCCCAACCCTCTCCCCTCTGACAGATGTCAGTCAGTTCTCTGTATATATGAGTCTGCTTCTATTTTGTTTGATAGTTTATTTTGTTCATTATATTCCACTTACAAGTGAAATCATATGGTTCTTATCTTTCTATGGATGACTTATTTCACTTAGCATAATAATCTCCAGGTCCATCCATGCTGTTTCAAAAGGTAAGATTTCCTTCTTTTTGTTACTGACCAGTAGTATTCCATCGTGTGAATGTACCACAGCATTTTAATCCACTCATCTACTGATGGACACTTGAGAAGCTTTGAAATCTTGGCTATCTATAATAATAAAAGTGTAATATGCTAATTAGACTAGACACCCTTCTGGGGCTGCAAGGGAAGCCAGGGTCCTGGGTGCCAGAGGGAAGCCAGTGCCTGCAGCTGGGGGAAGGGAGGCCTACTCTTTCACAAATTTCATGCATCGGGCCTCTAGTTGTAAATAATGAGAGGTGCAATGAACATAGGGGTGCATATATTCCTTCAAATTAGTGTTCAGGATTTTTTGGTATCTTTCCAGAAGTGAAATTGCTGGGCCATAAAGCAGTTCCATTTCTAGTTTTTTGAGGAACTTCTATACTATTTTCCATAGTGTCTGCACCAATCTGTATTCTTACCAAATGGTTGGAGAGGGTTCCTTTTTCTCCACAACCTCACCCACACTTGTTGTGTTTGTTGATTTATTGATGGTAGCCATTCTGACAGGTGTGAAGTGAGATCTCATTGTGGTTTTAATTTGCATATCTCTGATGATTAGTGACTTGGAGCATCTTTTCATATGCCTATTGGCCATCTGTATGTCCTCTTTGAAGAAGTGTTCATTCAGATCCTTTGCCCATTTTTTAACTGGATTGTTTGGGGGGGGTTGATGTTAAATTGTATAAGTTACTTATAAAATTTGGATACTAGCGCCTTATCGAATATATCATTGGCCAATATGTTCTGCCATTTAGTGGGCTGTATTTTCATTTTGCTGGTTTCCTTTGCTGTGCAAAACCTTTTCAGTTTGATGTAGTCCCATTTGTATATGTTTTCTTTTGTTTCCCTTGCCCTCTACCACCACTTTCCTAGCTTCAAGTTGGGACCACACTAGTCCTCAGGGGCCCTCAGGAGCAAGATAAAATGATACTGAGATAATCAGAGGAACTCAGTAGACCTTGGAGGCTAAGAGAGGGAATAAAATTAAAATTAAATTATTTTGCTAGTAGCTAGTAAACAGTGCAGGGAAGCGAATACCAAAAGATAGATCCAAAGGTCAGAAGTTATTTTGAACAAGGGTAGCATCATCTGAATAAGCATATATCCTTTACCAAAAGACCATGGAAAGGACAATTATATTTATAAAACCTCTTATAACTTGATTTAAAAATGTGCTTAATTATTTTACCGTCATCCATGTTTTAATGAAGTTTTGAAATCATTAAAAAGGGCTGGTAATGGACAATGTTCTGAGCTGGTCATAATTGCCTGCCAGGAAACCCAGTAGAGCCTGGAGTCCTCTTCTTTCATTTTTTATTTTTTCACAGCATGTCCCCTCCTGCTTTCCCTTTTTCTTGTTTATTTTGAGATTGATTATAGAATTAAACTCTCTTAAAATATTTTTATTAATTTTTTTATAGCCACTCCTGTGAGTTTGCCTTTCCTGGCATCCAATGAAGAGTTACAATGTACTAACCTTCACTGTCTCTTCTATTATATCATTTTTGTTTTCACTCTGTGCATGGCACTTATTTATTTTCTTTGTTTTTTGTCTGTCGCATCCCTGTGACATGAAAATTGCAAGAGAACAGGATGCTCATCTATCTTATTTACTGTTCAATGCACAATGCATAAAATATTGCCTGGCACATGTGTGCTCCATATACATTTGTTGGTTGAATAAATCACTAAGAGAAACTGACAGAGATAATACATATAGGGAAGATGACAAGATACCATACAAAGTGTGTTTATATATTTCTGACTCCTTTGCTGAACTGGAAAACACTTCCAATTTGGCTTTCAAACTTCTCATGTTTATATCCTTATGGTGGAGTCCATTTAAGATTTAATGAAGACTTAAAAAGCAATCTAAATAGCAGAAATGGTTTCTCTTCTTTAGTAGTTTAATTGGAATCCTTGAGAATCTCAAGATGGGGTTATACCTGAGAGACCCTGTGCTGCAGAAAATGGTTCCTTCACTGTAGAGGAGCCAATAAAAGGTCCTTAGGGTATGACATGGCATTTTGACTTTATAGATTTACTAGACGCCTAGTGCATGAATTCATGCACCGGTGGGGTCCCTTGGCCTGGCGTGCGGGATGGGGCTGAAACTGGCTCTCCGACATCCCCCAAGGGGTCCTGGATTGCAAGAGGGCTGGGGAGGGATGAGGTGGGTTGGCCAGCTGGGGAAGGACCACGGGAGGGCTCCAGGGCATGTCTGGCCCGTCTTGCTCAGTCCCAATCGACCAGACCTCAGCAGCAAACTAACCTACCAGTTGGAGCGTCTGCCTCCTGGTAGTCACTGCACATCATAGCGAGCAGTTGAGCAGCCTTAACATATCATTAGCATATTATGCTTTGATTAGTTGAACGGACTACCAGACACTTAGCATATTAGGCTTTTATTATATAGGATGCCTCTCACATAAGAAACTGTATACAAAGGTATGTCAAAAATATCAGTTGGCACTCTTCTTGACCATCAATTCTATTTCTGGGAAGTAATTTAAAACCTTTTATTAGTGAAATTAACACAGGCTGGTAAATAAAATGTAACAAATGATGAACTATTGAGATAAAACACTAACATTCAAGTAAGTTTTGTAATTTCCATGGATGTGTTTGGACTCTGCCCAAGTCTCCTTTCCTCTCTGGTGTTCATGGGCAATGAGAAAGCTTGGACACTCAGAGGGAGGGTCCCCTGGTGAGATTTCACCAACTCTCTGTGGCAGCATGTGGAGGGTAAAGTTGAGGTTTTGAGACTGAAGTCAGAGTAACCAGTTAAGATACTACTTCAGGCAAGTAATGAAGAGTTTTATCAATTTCTACATATTTCAGAAATGTAAAGGAATATCATTTTATAGTTGATTGCTGAGTTCATGGCACATTTCTATAAAAATCTGGGCATTAAGCCCAGGTCTGAAATTTGACCTGGTACTATAATGCTGTCTGTATTGTATTTATAGCTTTAATAGTTACATAATGTTCTATAAGTTTCAGGACCTTTTATAATAACTCTTTAAATTTTTCATTCTAGTCCAGGATGTTTTTCTAAATTATGGAAGTACTTTCATCTATACTTGAGGTTTTGTGATTTTTCCTTTAAGTTGACCTTCCCATATCATCTGGTTTGTGCCTGCCTGCTTCTACAAATTATGTAATATACCATGAAATCTGACAAATGCTAATTACCCATTCAGTTTCATGTTATGAAAAATGAATAAAGGTAATTTTTATTATATCACATAGGTCATAAACAAGAATATTAAAACATCTTGATTCCAAATATTATGGAACTTTGTGATTTTTCTTAAGTGACAGCTGAATTATTTTTAACTCACTGTTTAGTATCCAAATAAAGTGAAGGGAGAAAGAGTTCATACTAGTCTTATACCCTGAGGTCTGCCCTTCTCACATAGGAGCTGAAGCACACAGGAAGCAATAGAAAACAAATGTAACAGAGATCCCTTATAAACCACTTTGCCTAAATGTGTGTGCTTAACACATATTATTTGATGATATTGTTGAAAAAATAAGGTTGCTGTGCACTCATGTGTATCAGACATGTATATGTTGTTAGAAACATGAATATGGCTGTCAGATCAGTTACATCTTTTCTTCCTTTTAAAGCAGCTAATATTGTACAATGTAAAAAGTACTTGTTTAGGCCCTGACCAGGTAGCTCAGTTGGTTAGAGCATCATCTCACTACACCAAGGTGCAGGTTTGATCTCTGGTCAGGGCATGTATAAGAATCAACCAATGAATGCATAAATAAGTGGAACAAGAAATCAGTGGGGGTTTTTTTTTCTGCTTCTCTCTCTCTCTCTCTCTCTCTCTCTCTCTCTCTCTCTCTCTCTCTCTCTCCCCCCCCCATTCCTCACTTTCTCAAACAAAAAAAAATACTTATTTTTTAAAAATATGGTTTTATTGATTTTAGAGAAAGGGAGAGCGAGAGAGAGTTAGAAACATCGATGAGAGGGTTCATCGTCAATAAGTTGCTTCCCCCATACCCTCTCCTGGATATCGAGCCCTCAACCCAGGCACGTTACCCTGACCAGAAATCAAATGGTGACCTATTGGTGCATGGGTCCACCATGCTCAACCACTGAGCAACAATGGCCAAGCTTAAATACTTGTTTAGTGAT
The DNA here is from genome assembly GCF_963259705.1 of Myotis daubentonii. Lineage (NCBI taxonomy): Eukaryota > Metazoa > Chordata > Mammalia > Chiroptera > Vespertilionidae > Myotis > Myotis daubentonii. The sequence goes on from NC_081841.1 coordinate 120,424,387, forward strand.
AGCTTGGTGATCTTAAATCATCTACAGCCTTTCTCAACCTGTGGGACGCAACCCCTTTGGCGGTCTAACGACCCTTTCACATGGTCCCCTAAGACCATCCTACATATCAGATATTTACATTATGATTCATAACAGTAGCAACATTCCAATTATGAAGTAGCAACGAAAATAATTTTATGGTTGGGTCACAACATGAGGAACTCTATTTAAAGGGCCAGAAGGTTGAGAACCACTAACACATGTATTAAAACAAATACTACAAATAATTTTTTCTTTGACTATGAAAAATATAAATTTGTTTTGTTATATTTTATGTTAAGAATTAATGAAAATGCTTCAGAGGCTAGAATAGAAATGCCCTGTTTAATGTACATTAGGTCATCAAATCTAACAGACAATTGCAGCTTCAACAATTTAATTAAGAGGTTTTCTAGTAAAATGTAAAGTTATAAGACTCCATTCCTTTTATAATTCTGTATAAATTATCAAAAATTTTGGATATAACAAATATATTTAAGATAGGATAGTTAAAAAGTAATTTCATGTTTACCTTCATACATGAGCTTCCATGCTCTTTTTCCAATCTGCCAGCTGAATGAAGAGGATTCTAAGTCCCAGAAAGAAAGCCAGACCATAAGATGAAAGAAGCTTGGGTTCTAGAATGACCATGTGGAAGACGTTCTCTGACAGATACATTTTGTGGTACATGGGTAAGGATGTGGGGAGCAGCAAGATGTGTGGAACTGCCTCCTCATAGTTCTCACAACATCTTGGTGATGCTATTTCCTCACCAAAGGAATAGAGGAGTATAAGATATACAAAATCATTTGAAGATTATGGAAAAACTGAAGTAACAACACAATGCACTAGCCTCTTCTAAATTGGCAATACAATAACTTTCTAAGTAAGGTATGCATAATTTAACAGAGTAAGTTTCCAGACTCTCAGCTTCTTAAAATCTATCTGCTTGAGCATGAGCCTGTGAGGGAAGTATAATTTCTATTTCCAAACTCCCTTTTCACATTGGCTTTCTCCAGTTTAAAAAAAAAAAAAGGAGGAGGAGGAGGGGCTCTCTCAGGTGTATTGCCTGGGGTATAAGATCTGCTGAGGGGGTGGAAGCCTCAAATAAGAAAGAATTCAAAATACTGATGGAGGTGTTAAAAGGTGAAGAGGTATGGGGGAAACTTACACTGAAGAAAGAAACTGAAGAAGATACAAATAAATGGAAGAATATACATGTTCATGGTTTAGGAAGAATTAACACCATTAAAATGTCCATATGACCAAAGCAATCTACAGATTCAACTCAATTCCTACCAAGATACCAATAGCATATTTCACAGAACTAGAACAAATATTCCAAAATGTATATGGAACCACAAAAGACACTGAATAGCAACAACAATCTTGAAAAAGAAGAACAAAGTTGGAGGAATCATACTACCTGATATCAAATTACTATGGCAAGGCCATAGTAATCAAAACAGCATGGTACTATCATAAAAACAAATATATAAACCACTGGAACAGAATAGAGAACTCAGAAAGAAACACACATCTTTATATAGTCAATTAATATTTGATAGAAAAAATAATTTTTTTAAAGTGTATATCCTCAATGACTGAATTAAAAAAAAAAATCCTTGTGCAAGTCACATGTTCTCAATTCCTTACTTTTAAGAGTTGAAGTTGGATCTAATTTGGTTGTCAGGTGAGAGATAATTAAAAATTATTTTTGATAATAGATCATTAGGTTATTTTAAGCATGCAACTTAGAAGTGGTGCCAAAAATTATAACATTGCTATAATAAAACTTCAATATCTTTCTATTTATTTATGTGAACAATATTTTTTCATCACATCTACAAAAAAGGAAAATTGGGAGGAGCTTTAATATTGTCCTAATCTAATCTAATAAAAGAGAAACGTGGTAATTGGTGTACGACTACTACCCTCCCCATTGGCTAATCAGGGAGATATGCAAATTAACTGCCAGCCAAAATGGCGGCCAGCAGCCAGGCAGCTTGAAACTAACATGAGGCTTGCTTGCTTCAGTGACGGAGGACTCCAACGTTCCCCGCCTGCCTTGCAGGTCTCTGAGCCTGCAGTTTCAAACATTGTAACAAATATAGATGCTAAACAAAACCCCAGAAACCAGCTTTCAGTGAGTGGGGATCTCAGAGCTGGAGTCAGAGCTGGAGTTATACATTGTTTTGATTACCTACTTTTAGCAGCGGAGGCCTAAGAGCTGGAGCCTCAGAGCTAAAGCTGGCCCAGAATTAAAAAAGAAAAGAAAAAAGGAGCGGTTGGGAGCTTCCGTCACCCGCCAGCCTGAAAACAGCCCTCAGCCCCTCACTCAGACTGGCCAGGCACCCCAGTGGGGACCCCCACCCTGAAGGGTGTGTGACCAGTTGCAAACAGCCCTCAGCCCCTCACCCAGGCTGGCCAGGCACCCCAGTGGGGACCCCCACCCTGAAGGGTGTGTAACCAGCTGCAAACAGCCATCATCCCCTCACCCAGGCTGGCCAGGCACCCCAGTGGGGACCCCAGCCCTGAAGGGTGTGTGACCAGCTGCAAACAGCTCTCAGCCCCTCACCCAGGCTGGCCAGGCACCCCAGTGGGGACCCCAGCCCTGAAGGGTGTGTGACCAGCTGCAAAAAGCCATCATCCCCTCACCCACGCTGGCCAAGCACCCCAGTGGGGACCCCTACCCTGAATGGTGTGTGACCAGCTGCAAACAGCCATCATCCCCTCACCCAGGCTGGCCAGGCACCCCAGTGGGGACCCCCACCCTGATCCAGGACACCCTTCAGGGCAAACCAGCCAGCCCCACCCATGCACCAGGCCTCTACCCTATATAGTAAAAGGGTAATATGCCTCCCAGCACCGGGATCAGCGGAGCCGAGAGGCCTCCCGGCACCGGGATCAGCGTGACAGGGCGCAGCGCCCAAACCCCCTGATCGTCCTGCGGCTCTGTGTGTGACAGGGGGTGGGGCCACAACCCCCCTATCCGCCCTGCTCTGTTTGTGACAGGGGAAGGCGCCCCAACCTCCTGATCAGCCCTGCTCTGTGCCTGATACAGGGGAGCTCCCCAAACTCTGATCGCCCTGTGGCTCTGTGTGTGACAGGGTGCGGCGCCCACCCCACCCCCACGGGCCCTGCTCTGTGTGTGACAGGGTAGAGCCATAACCTCCCCATCGGCCCTGCCCTGAGTGTGACAGTGGCGGCGCCCCAACCCCCTGATCGGCCCTGCTCTGTGGGTGATAGAGGGAGGTGCCACAACCCCCACCCCTCCCACGGGCCCTGCTCTGTGTGTGATGGGGTAGAGCCATAACCTCCCCATCGGCCCTGCCCTGAGTGTGAGAGTGCTGGCGTCCCAACCCCCTGATCCGCCCTGCTCTGTGTGTGACAGGGGGTGGTGCCCCAACTCCCCTATCGGCCCTACTCTCTGAGTGACGGGGGGAGCTCCTCAACCCCCTGATGGGCCCTGCTCTGTGCGTGACAGGGGGCAGCGTCCCAACCCCCGGATTGGCCCTGCTCTGTGCATGAGAGGGGGTGGCGCCGCAACCTCCCCATCGACCCTGCCTTGAGTGTGACAGGGGGCAGTGCCCCAACCCCCCAATCGGCCCTACCCTGAGCATGACTGAGGGTGGCATCGCAACCTCCCGATCCGCCCTGCTCTGTGCATGACAGGGGGCGGCACCCCAACTCCCCAGTCGGCCCTGCTCTGAGCCCAACCAGGGGCTGCACCTAGGGATTGGGCCTGTCCTCTGCCACCCGGGAGCAGGCCTAAGCCAGCAGGTTGTTATCTCCCGAGGGGTCCCAGACTGCGAGAGGGCACAGGCTGGGCTGAGGGACCCCCCCTTTCCCCCCGAGTGCACAAATTTTTGTGCACCGGGCCTCTAGTAATAAATAATATTCATATGTGAACAAATTAGCATTCATCTTATTAAGAGATAAATTTTCAATAGCATTTTACTTTTTAGGTTTAATAATTATTTTTTAAAGTTCACAATATAATTATGGTGTGGTATGATTGTAAGCTAATAATATTTATAATAATAATTGGCTCCAGATTTAAATTTTTAAAACTTTCTTTAGTGTTTATATATTTTTTGCCTATTTGTATAATACAGTGATCAATATAATACTTTTAAGCATAAAATATTTTTATATTAGAAACATTTTGGGGAGAAAACCAAATGGAAACGAGTTGAAAGAGAGAAAGGACTTTTTATATTATAAAATGTCTATTCAAATAAATAGATTATTTGTGTATTTTAAAATAGGTGATGATAGTTTCCCTTTCTAATAGTCCATTATTGGTGTCCCAAAATGCAATTGATTTCTGGATATTTATTTTGTATCCTGTTACTTTAGTGAATTCATTTATCAGAAAAAATATTCCATTAATAATCGCTTTAAAAAAGAATAAAATACCTAGGAAAAAATTTAACTATGTATGTAAAAGACCTGTATTCAGAAAATTATAAGACACTGAAGAAACTGAAGAAGATATAAATAAGTGGAAGCATATAGTATGTTTATGGGTAGGAAGAATTAACATCATTAAAATGTCCATACAACCCAAAGCAATCTACAGATTCAACTCAATTTCTATCAAGATACCAATGGCATATTTCACAGAACTAGAACAATTATTCCAAAAATGTATATGGAAACACAAAAGACCCTGAATAGCAGCAGCGATCTTGAGAAAGAAGAACAAAGTTGAGGAATCAAGCTACCTGTGATATCAGGTAGCATGCTACCATAGTAACCATGCTACCATAGTAAATCATGCTACCATAATAATCAAAGCAGCATGGTACAGGCATAAAAACAGACATATAGATCGCTGGAACAGAATAGAGAGCCCAGAAAGAAACCCACATCTTTATAGTCAATTAATATTTGACAAAGGAGGCAAAAAACATACAATGGGCTAAAGACAGTCTAAGTCTATTCAATAAATTATGTTGGGAATATTGAAAAGATACATTAAAAAATGAAACTAGACTAGCAACTTACACCAAACACACAAGAATAGACTCAAAATGAATTAAAGACTTAAATGTTAGACTCTAAACCATAAAAATCCTGGGGGGGAAAAACCCTCAGACATTTATCATAGTAATATTTTTCTGATATATCCCTTTGGGCAAAGGAAACAAAAGAAAAAACAAGCAAATAAACGGGACAACATCAAACTAAAAAGCTTTTGCACAGCAAAGGAAAACATCAACAAAATGAAATAACAACTCACTGAATGGGAGAACATATTTGCCAATGATATATCTGACAAGAAGTTAATATCCAAAATTTATAAAGAACTTATACAACTCAACACCAAAAAAAACCCCAACAATCCAGTTATGTATAAAAAGTACATATACTAGTTATGGTACATAGTATGTATTTAGTCACAAGGTGCATTTTATATTTAGCTTTGAAATGCTAATCATCTTGAACACTTTTCAGCTCTCACATGTGCCATGATCTGTTACGGTTCCATGCTCTTGCACATGGTATTTCTTCCACCTGGCAGATCTTTCCCTATTTTGTTCTTTTGATTAAGTACTATTAATGACTAAGTTAGAAGAGCCTGCTATTCCTGTATCTACCTACAGCACTTACCAAAACATCATAAGTGACGGTTTACTCATGGCATCTCTTGCTAACCTATAAACTCACTGAGGGCAAGAATTCTCAATATATCTCAGCATTTGTTATACTTAGCAGAGAGCCTAACACATCGCAGTAATGTTACAGTAGTAATTCCTTAAGATACCTTTTTTTAATAAATGAATGGGACTATATGAAATTAAAAAGCTTCTGCACAGCAAAATAAACCAATAACAGAACAAAAAGGCAACCAACCTAATGAGAGATAATATTTGCAAACAAAAGCTCTGACAAGGGGTTAATATCCAAAATATATAAGGAACTTATACAATTCAACACAAAACAAATAATCCAATTTTAAAACTTTTAGTTTTGGAGTTCATATAGGTTTGTTTGTCTTTGGATATGTAAATAGCTGGTTGCTAAATTTGATATGATTTCTCCTGCTGGCTGTTTCTAAATCCTTAGGATATGTTGTGATGGATTAGAGTTTGTGAAATTAATTGTCATATATGTACTTGTTGCATTTTGGATGTTCCTAATTTGATAATTTAAAACAATTCCATTTAAGGTATCTGTTTGCAGGTCAGAAAATGAGAAAATGTAATTGTGTAATACTCTGAAATGTAAAAAAATAAACTATAAATAAAATCAACTAAATTAAAAAAAATGGGCAGAGAACCTGAACAAACATCTCTCTCAAGAACACATAAATAGCCAACAAATATATGAAAAGATGTTCAACCTCACTAGCTATTAGTGAAATGAGAATAAAAACTACAATGTACCTATTATAATGGCTATTATTAACAAGACAAGTAATAACAAGTATTGGCGAAGTTGTGGAGAAAAAGGAACCCTCATTCACTGCCAGTGGGAATGGAACAGACACTATGGAAAACAGTCTGGTAGTTCCTCAAAACACTAAGGAAAGAGCTACCATACAACCCAGCAATCCCTTCTCTGGGTATCAACCCAAAGAACTCAAAAACATATACTTGCAAAGGTATATGTACCCCTATGTTCATTACAGCGTTATTCATGGTGGCCAAGACATGGAGACAACTAAAGTGTCCTTTGATAAAGGATTGGATAAAGAAGATGCGGTACATATATGCAATGGAATACTACTCAGTCATAAGAAAAGACAAAATACTGCCATTTGTGACAACATGGATGGACCTTGAGAATGCTACACTAAATAAGTCAGTCAGAAAAAGCTAAGAACAATATGACTTCACTCATGTGGAATATAAAGCTGAAACTCATAGACACAGATGACAGTAGGATGCTGACCAGACGGAAGGAGGTAGGAAAGATAAAGGAGGCCAAATATATGGTGACAGACGATGGTTTGACTTTGGGTGGTAGATACACAATGCAATATACAGAGTATGTATCATAGAAATGCACATTTGAAATATTGTTACTGCAATAAATTTTAAAAAAATGCCTTTATTGATCTATATTTAGCCATACACATGTGTAGCAAAATTATTAATTTACTAGAGGCCTGATGCACAAAATTTGTGCAAGAGTAGACCTTCCTTCCCCGGGCTGCAGGTACCAGCTTTCCTCTGGCACTCAGGACCCGGGCTTCCCTCCGGCCACCAGCAGGCACCTGGGACCTGGGCTACCCTCACAGCCCCGGCTTCATGGGGAAGGACATCCAGTCTAATTAGCATATTATGTTTTTATTATTATAAACTAGAGGCCCGGTGCACAAAAATTTGTGCACTTGGGGGGCATCCCTCAGCCCAGCCTGCTCCCTGTAACAGTCTGGGAACCCTCACAGGATGTCCTACTGATGTCCCTGTGGGGAGCAGGCCTAAGCTGCAGTTTGGCCACCCTCTGTGGAAGGCAACTGGCTGATCAGGTATATAGATACTTTCTGAAGGCAGCACAGACTCCTTCCTTATTTCTTTCTTGTGTGGTTGGAGAATAGGGGACTAAAAGGTGGAGACAGAACTGTGGCTGGACCTGGGGCTCTTATAGGCAGCAGAAAGAAGGAGAGGGCTTGGGAAAGTCTAGACATGGTTTTCTTCAATTGTCCTCCCTTCCTCCGGGCCCCTCGCTCTGTTCTTTCCTTGTCGTGGTGGACGCTTGGGCCTCAGACTGACAGGAGCCCAGCGACGGTGGAGTTCAGCCACCTCACTTCTCAGCTGAACATACAACCGCCTCACAATCCAAGTGGAGCTGTTTCAAGTGGCTAAAGTGCTGGCAATTCATGCCTCCTGGCCTTTCCCCTCTCGGGTTTCCTCCTTGGGTCAGTTGCAAACTTCACGGAGACACCGAAGCAACTGTGCCCTAGTAGTTCTGCACTGACCCCTGCCCAGGCCTGGCTGGGCACTCTTCCTTGAGGTGTCTGGGTCCACAGTCTGAGCTCAGGGAGGTCACCCAGAGCCCATTTCCCTGGACAGGTGGGGCAGGGGGGCTAGCTTGAAGAGCTGGAGGAAGATGGAAGAGTAAGAGTTGGTATGAACCAGTGCCTGCTTATCCAGACTTCCTAAGCTCCCCACCTGGCCCAGGCTGGGCCCCTTCCCCACACCAGGAGGATCCCAGCTGAGGTCCCCTCCCTGCACCCAGCGCGCTCTCCTCCCTGTTCTACCACGGGGGGAAGGGAACAGCTCACCTGCTCTGGACCCTGCCAACCTGGCAGGCTGAGGCACAGTCAGTGCAGCCTAGGGTGCTGGTGGCTGCGAGCGTTCTCCCCCTCCCTGAAGCATGGGGCGGGGTTCAGCAGCTCACAGCTGCCACTGGGCACCATGCATGGAGACACTGCTCTCCACTGAGCCACCGTCTGCCCGGGACCTGTGGGGGTTGGGGTGGCCTCGGGCTCCCACTGGCCCCACTGAAGCCAGACTCAGCTTGGCCAGCCACCCCCGCCACCCGGGGGTGCACATGCCCCACGGGCCTCATCGCCCTCATGAATCGTCGTGGTCCAGCCGTCCCATCCCAGGAAGTGGCCACCCCAATCGCCATGGCTCACTCCCTGGTGCAGTTGGGCCTGCCCAGCAAGCATGTAGGCAGGAGCTGGGCCTCTGAGGGGAAGGAGTAGGGATGCTGCAGGCCAGGGCAGAAGTGGGGAACTTGGTGGTGTAAACAGAGCCCCCCCCCAACGTTGTGCCAGCCCCTCGCTCTGCATTCCCGAACCCTTGGGTGCCCCTTCCCAGCACTGTGCTCTCAGGCCTGGGGTGGGGGTGAGGGACCTGGAGCTGCAGCCTGAAGGCAGCCCTCACTGGCTTGGAATCACAGCGGTCAATCAGGGAGGGATGCCACATGCCAAATTTCGTCTCTCTCTCTCTTTCTCTCTCTCTCTCTCTCTCTCTCTCTCAGAGGGCCCCGTGTCCCCAGCAAGCAGGCGGGGGCTCAGGGGAAGGCAAGTGATGCCAATCGCCTCACCTGAGCCCCCGCCCGCCCCTGGGTTGCACACAGGACTGGGCCCCATGTCTTCGGCGGGCGGGCGGGGGCTCAGGAGAGGCGATTGGCATTGCTTGCCTTCGCCTTCGCCTTCGCCTGAGCCCCCGCCCGCCCCCAGGTCGCACATGGGGGCCTGGATGGTGGCTCACGCTGTCCCGCCCTGCCTGCAGTATGCAAATTAGTCGCCATCTTTGTTGGCGGTTAATTTGCATATCGCTCTGATCAGCCCATGGGAGGTGTAGCGAATGTACGGTCAATTACCATGTTTGTCTATTATTAGATAGGATATGATCTATATTAATTAAAAGCAGTCATATGAAGATAGTTCAGAGTTGATTCTCAATTCATTATGTACTGAACATGAAATGTAAGGTGCCTCTACTGAAAAGTACCATTTTATCATGTTGATTATTTATGAACCCAGATCTCTGGCATGGTCACTTAAACCAGGATGGACACCTAATATAAAGTAGTTATCTCAGTGGGATAGCCACAACTAGTGAGAACCCTGTCCATCAGAGCCATGCTATCATAAATGTTGGCTGGCTGACCCCATCAGATAATGTCTCTTAACGATTTGAATGTAAGATATTTGGAGACAACTCTAACAGGAGGGTGGGAAGAAGCCAACAGACAGAGAATTCACTCACCAGAAATCCTAAGGCAGAAGGAATTCTGAAAAAGCAGAAGCCAAGGAATAAAAGAGATAGGTCTAATGGTAGATGTAACTATTTCCTTCTCCAGCCATATCTGGCATCACTTTGCTCTCTGAGTCCAGCCCCCTAGTCTTCTTTCAGTCCCTTGTGCATACCACGAGAGAAGCTCTCTTCACAACGCTCACCACAAATGTAGTTTTGTAAATGTATTGTGGATTTTATTAATGAAATTTCCCCACTCTGACCATTTTTATATCTCTATCGTTTTGCACAGTGTCCGTTACATTATAGAAACTCAATAAATAAGTTGTTGAATGATTTAAATAAAGGTCTATTTAGTCTGTAGTAGAAAAGACATAAAGACAGCATAATTGGCACTATATAATGTTAATGGATATCTATGTTTGAAGGGACAATTTTATTTTATTTTTATTTTTTTAAAGGTATCGGTCGTACGCCAATTACCATTTTTCTCTTTTATTAGTATAGGATTGATTTTTTACAGAGAGAAGGGAGAGAGATAGAGAGTTAGAAACATCGATGAGAGAGAAACATCGATCAGCTGCCTCCTGCACATCCCCCACTGGGGAAGTGCCCGCAACCCAGGTACATGCCCTTGACCAGAATCGAACCTGGGACCCTTCAGTCCGCAGGCCGATGCTCTAGCCACTGAGCCAAACCGGTTTCAGCTGAAGGGACAATTTTAAAAAGTTCAGACAAAAATTACACTTTTTCAGAAGGCTTGATGAGAATTTCCCATTTGTACTTTACTGTGCTTTCCTACTATAAACTTTGTAGTAGACATTACTGTCTACCCACTCAGAATCTATTCCTGCATCCCCTGCCCTGCACCTTCCTGAACAGAACCCTGACTGTTCAGTTGTTGACTTCTCTTCCATGCACTTCTGGGTCAGGATACACTGTATCCCATGGCCAGTCCCAGGGATATATCAGGTGTAGAAAAGCATCCCTATTCTTAAGAGCAGTGGAAGAGATGCTTTCTCCTTCCTGGACATTCCTAAGCTTATGGTGATTTGAGGGAGTATTGAAGCCACATTGCTATCAGTGTGAGAATGAGGAAAAATTAAGGATGACACAGTGGAGCCATGGCTTGTGTTGCTCAATGGTTAGAGTGTCAGCCCATGCATTGAAGGGTTGAGGATTTGATTCAGGGTCAAGGGCACATATCTGGGTTGCAAGTACAATCCCACCTGTCTGGTCCAGGCACATGCAGGAGGCAACCAGTTGATGTGTCTTTCTTGCAGAGATGTTTCTCTCTGTGTCTCTCTCCCTTCCTCCCTCCACTCTCTCTAAAAATCAATGGAAAAAATATCCTCAGGTGAAAATTAAAATAAATAAATAAATAAATAAATATCAGAGTGAAAATGGGGAATGAATCCAGGAGCAAGTGAATCAATCAACCCTGGAGACTAGTATAATTCAGAACTTACTATTTTATGATAAATACACATATACATGAATACACACATGCATACAAAGCCATTTGAGATAGGGTATGTATTATCTGCAGCTGAAAAGATTTCTGAAAAATACATAGTACAATATACAGATGATCCTATATAATAAAAGCATAATATGCAAATTGTCCCCTTGACCAGAAGTTGTTCAGGGGCCTGGGCTGGCCAGGGGAAGGGACAGAGTACCAAGTCAGCAGCCAGCAGCCACTAGGGACCCTACCAGTGCATGAATTTCATGCACTGGGCCTCTAGTGTCTCTTATAAAACTGTATACCTGAAATCTATATAATTTTATTAACCAATGTCATCCTAATTAATTCAATTAAACCAGAAAAAAATAAATAATTATTTATTAAAAACACTCTTGTTACCTGATGGACCTTCATTTCTTTGCTATTTGAAGAAAGAAAATGCGTGACTAATACACACACAGAGAATGTAATATCTGCTAAAGTTTCTGTAAACCTAAACGGTGGTAAAATATAGTCTATTAAAGTTTGTTTAAAACATGCAGACATTAAACATTTCCATATTTGTATATGTTCTAGAATAGCTTCCCTTCCTTGTCTGCCTGATAAAATTCTATGTATTAAAAGCTTACTGCTCAAAAAAAGCATTTCCTCAAAAGATATTGTTTATCAAGTATCTGGCATGCAGGTAATAGGCTCATCGAAGACAATATGAATGTGAATGATTTTTCAGATTTCAAAGACCTATTTTTCAGTGGTAATTAGCAATTGAAAGCTATCTACACTAATAAAAGACAAAGATGCTAATTGACCATACCTTCACTACGCCCCAAGCCACGCCCACCAGGCAATCAGAGCAACTATATGCAAATTAACCCAACCAAGATGGCGACCGGCAGCCACAGAGCTGGAGCAAGCAGGAGGTTTGGTTGCCCTGGTGATGGAGGAAGCCAAGCTTCCCACCTGACCTGGCTGGCTGTGGCCTCTGCTCAAGGCAACAAAGTTTCAATTATAGAAGACAAATAAATCCAAGATACGTGCTTCCAGCCAGCCTCCACTGGGAGCTTGGGTGGCTGGGGGCCTTGGCCAGCCTGCAAACAGCCATCAGCTCCTCACCCAGGATGGCCACACCCTCATGGGGTGAGGGTTCCCGCTGGGAAGCTTAGCCAGCCTGAAAACAGCCCTCAGCCCCTCACCCAGACTGGCCAGGCACCCCAACAGGACCCTCCACCCTGAAGGGGCTGTGGCCAGCCTGGAAACAGCCATCAGCCCCTCACCCAGGCTGGCCACACCCTCATGGGGTGAGGGTCCTCGCTGGGGGGCTTGGCCAGCCTACAAACTGCCATCAGACTGGCCAGGCACCCCAGCAGGACCCATCAGCCTGCAAACAGCCATCAGCCATCAGCCCCTCATCCAGGCTGGCCAGGCACCCCAGGTGTGACCCCCACTCTGAGGGGGCTGTGGACAGCCTGCAAATAGCCATCAGCCCCTCACCCAGGCTGGCCAGGCACTCCTATATAATAAAAGGGTAATATGCAAATTGACCCTAACAACAGAACGATTGGAAATGACTGGTCACTATGACACACACTGACCACCAGAGGGCAGATGCTCAATGCAGAAGCTGCCCCCTCATGGTCAGTGTGCTCCCACAGGGGGAGCTCTGCTCAGCCACAAGCCAGGCTGATGGCTGCCAGTACAGCGGTGGTGGTGGGAGCCTCTCCCGCCTCCTCAGCACCACTAAGGATGTCCAACTGCAGCTTAGGCCTGCTCCCCGCTGGCAAGTGGACATTCCCTGAGGGCTCCCGGGCTTCCAGAGGGATGTCTGACTGAAAGCTTAGGCCCAATACCCCAGGGAGCGGGCCTAAGCCAGCAGGTGGTAATCCCCCGAGGGGTCCCAGACTGCGAGAGGGCACAGGCCAGGCTGAGTGCACAAATTTTGTGCACCAGGCCTCTGGTTTTCATATAATATGAGTTCAGAGTTTTTAAAGTGTATTTTCACTTGAAAACTTGAGTACCCCTGGGCCTCAGGGTTCACGAGAATTTTGTTCTTCTTCCTCTTAAAGCTAGATCTCCTCTAGAATAACTGTCTCCCAAAGAGCAGCTCTACTATGAAACTCAAGTTCTTCATGTAGGACTTCAAGAAGTCCTTCAGATTGAGTCTTATATTAATGTGCATTTGCCCACCACAGTGTAAGTGCTACCTTGGCACATTTCCTCATCCTACCAGTATGTCCCGAGAAGTATGTCCTCTATTAACAGTTAGTTTTATGGACTCTGATAGTTTTTATATATCTGTAAGCCATGCTGGAGTAGAAAGAACTTGGACTTTAGAGGATGACAGAGAGCCTAAAGTCTGAATCAACCACTTCCAGCTGTGTTACTTGGGGGACATTCCGTAGCATAACAGAGATACAGTTTCCACTTACATGAAATGAGAATGATCATATCCTCTTTGCAGAGTTGTTGTATGAAGTAAAATAACATATAGAGTGTCTAGGGGAAGAGGCTGGTTTGGCAGGAAGGCATTGCTACATAAATGTGTTGAGTAAATGAACTCACAATCCTTCCTTTTCCCACCAGGACCTTAGGGAAACTCTCAATTAGGAGTGATAAGGGCAGTCCCTCCTGTGGTCTCAGCCCAGATCCTTTTCCAATGACCATTGTTTTCTGACCCAAACTCTGCTTTGGGATCTCACATAGGTTTCACTAAATCTGGGTATTTCCCAGAATCTATTCTTATATACCACTTACTAGATGGCTTTGAAAGTTCTGTCTGCTATGTTTGAAGTTTAATTTAAAACAATTCTTGCCCTACTGGTTTGGCTCAGTTGGTACAGTGTCGGCCTGCGGACTGAAAGGTCCTAGGTTTGATTCTGGTCAAGGGCATGTACCTTGGTTGCGGGCATATCCCCAGTAGGGGGTGTGCAGGAAGCAGCTAATTGATGTTTCTCTCATCGATGTTTCTAACTCTCTATCCCTCTCCCTTCCTCTCTGTAAAAAATCAATAAAATATATTTAAAAAAATAAAATAAAACAATTCTTGCCCTAGCCCATTTGGCTCAGTGGATAGAGCATGGGCCTGTGGACTGAAGGGCCCCAGGTTCGATTCTGATCAAAGGCACATGCCTGGGTTGCAGGCTCAATCCCTAGTGGGGGATGTGCAGGGAGGCGGCCAGTCAATGATTCTCTCTCTCTCTCTCTCTCTCTCTCTCTCTCTCCCTATCTCTCTCCTTCTCTCTCCCTCTCTCTCCCTCCCTCCCTCCCTCCCACCCTTCTTTTCCCTTCCTCTCTGAAATCAATAGAAAGATTTTTTTTAAAAAGTCTCACTGCTTCAGTTAGAGACAATTCATATTCTGAATTTCCTATGATATTTTTACTTCTCTCATTTTTCTGTATTAGAGGATAATTAACACCTCTTCAAGAAATTCAAGTGAGTTTAAATGTAAACAGTTCAGTAAGTGCCCTTTGCTTGTACATGAATGTCTTTCATAAATTTCTGTAATTGGGGGTGGGTAGTAGAAAGAGACCTTCCAACTTTTGTTGGCAATTAAAAATAGTATTTTCAGTGTTAGATACCCCCTAAAAATTTCTTTTGTAATACTGTAATGACCTAAAGCTATTTTTTGTTTCTTTTGTTTACTTTATATTCATTGATTACAAAGCTATTTGCAACAATATACTACTTTGCTGAAAATTTACCATTTATCTGTTCCATTTCAGCATCATGAGCATGAACTCTGTCCCTAGGCAAAGGCTGTTAGCATCACATATCATTTGTTCACCAAACAAAAGTTCAGTCAACACCTACTGGTTTCCAGGAATTGTGCATAGTGATGGAAATAAATTGGTGATCATGACAAAGATCCTTTTATAGAGCTCACACTTCCTATCCATGCCTTTATTCTTGGTTAATATAATTATTACTAGAGGCCCGGTGCACAAAAATTTGTGCACTCAGGGGGGGAGGGGGGTCCCTCAGCCTGTGCCCTCTCGCAGTCTGGGACCCCTCAGGAGATAACAACCTGCTGGCTTAGGCCTGCTCCCGGGTGGCAGAGGGTAGGCCCAATCCCTAGGTGCAGCCCCTGGTCAGGCTCAGAGCAGGGCTGATTGGGGAGTTGGGGTGCCGCCCCCTGTCATGCACAGAGCAGGGCGATCCGGAGGTTGCGATGCCACCCTCAGTCACACTCAGGGTAGGGCCGATTAGGGGGTTGGGGCACCGTCCCCTGTCACACTCAAGGCAGGGTCGATGGGGAGGTTGCGGCGCCACCCCCTGTCACGCACAGAGCAGGGCCAATCAGGGGGTTGGGGTGCCGCCACTCTCACACTCAGGGCAGGGCTGATGGGGAGGTTATGGCTCTACCCCATCACACACAGAGCAGGGCCCGTGGGGGTGGGGAGGTTGGGGCGCCGCACCCTGTCACACACAGAGCAGGGCCGATCAGGGGGTTGGGGTGTCTTCCCCTGTCACGAACAGAGCAGGGTGGATAGGGAGGTTGTGGCCCTGCCCCCTGTCACACACAGAGCCACAGGGCAATCAGGGGGTTTGGGCGCTGCCCCCTGTCCTGCTGATCCCGGTGCCGGGAGGCCTCGCAGCTCCGCTGATCCCGGTGCTGGGAGGCATATTACCCTTATACTATAGAGGGTAGAGGCCTGGTGCACGGGTGGGTGCTGGCTGATTTGCCCTGAAGGGCGCCCTGGGTCAGGGTGGGGATCCCCACTGTGGTGCCTGGCCAGCCTGGGTGAGGGGATGATGGCTGTTTGCAGGTGGTCACACATCCTTCAGGGTGGGGGTCCCCACTGGGGTGCCTGGCCAGCCTGGGTGAGGGGCTGAGGGCTGTTTGCAGCTGGTCACACACCCTTCAGGGTGGGGGTCCCCACTGTGGTGCCTGGCCAGCCTGGGTGAGGGGATGATGGCTGTTTGCCCGTGGTCACACATCCTTCAGGGTGGGGGTCCCCACTGGGGTGCCTGGCCAGCCTGGGTGAGGGGCTGAGGGCTGTTTGCAGCTGGTCACACACCCTTCAGGGTGGGGGTCCCCACTGGGGTGCCTGGCCAGCCTGGGTGAGAGGCTGAGGGCTGTTTTCAGGCTGGGGGTGACTGAAGCTCCCAACCGCTCCTTTTTTCTTTTTTTTCTTTTTTTAATTCTGGACCAGCTTTAGCTTTGAGGCTTGGCTTCAGCTCTTAGGCCTCCACTGCTGAAAGTAGGTTTCTGGCCTTTGCTTACAATGTTGTGATTCTGCTGGCTGAAGCCCTGTGGACTAACGCTGGTTTCTGGGGTTTTGTTTAGCTTCTATATTCGTTACAATGTTTCTTAAACTGCAGGTTCAGAGGCCGGCAAGGCAGGCGGGGATCGTTGGTTTCCTCCATCACTGAAGCAAGCAAGCCTCATGTTAGTTTCAAGCTGCCTGGCTGCCGGCCACCATCTTGGCTGGAAGTTAATTTGCATATTTCCCTGATTATCCAATGGGAAGGGTAGCAGTCGTATGCCAATTACCATGTTTCTCTTTTATTAATTAGGATATTCCACTGGATTGTTGAAAAAATTGTAATAGGTTACTGTATTTAACAAGTATCTCTACTATAAGTACCACAGGTCACCTTTCTATTGACAAGAGGCTTCCCAGACAAGTTCACTGAAGAAAGGGTGATTGATTTTAAACTTAGCTTGCAGTGAATGGTAGCTCTTGTGATGACAGTGAGGCCACTGAGACCATTAAAGTGAGCAAAATTATAAGATTAAATCTCCCTTTTAAAAAGATCACTCTAAGTAGGATAGCCACAACTCTGGAAGCAATGAGAAGTATTTGGGAGGATATTAAATTGAAAATCTGCATTATGCCCATAGAAGTGAATGAACTCTAAGACAGTTGTTGTAGGAAGAAGAAGGAAAACACAGTAAATATATATGAGATAGAATTAATAGGACCTGTATGTTTTTGTTTTGTTTTGTTTTATGCTGAAGTAAATAAATAAAAGGAATTAAAGCTGTTGCAAGAGTTTCTGGGTCCAGTAACTGGCTCTGCACCAGTGTGGTTTGGGATTACTGGTGGACAGTGAATATTGTAAAAAAGATTAAGGTTCAGTCTAGACTTCAGATATGGCGATCATTCTGCTCAGTGTCACACATATAAACATAAACTTGTGCAAGAAAGTTGGGTTAACAACAATAAACAATCTTGACTACTTTAAAGGAATGATAACCAGTGATTAAAATATAAGTAAATAAAAATATCTAATTTGTTATTAATGTTTTGTTCTCCACTAATAATACTGTATAAATAAACTTAATATTATTTCTCCAGATATAAAGGTTACTTATAAGTCTCAGTTTTAGCTCCATGTTAATACCAAATGTCTTCCCTGGTACTTGGAATAATGTTTGGCACACAGGTAGTGTATGTGCCTCCAATATTCATGTTTTAGGTAAATAAATAAAATGTACACTAGAAACATCCACACAGCAAACTAATTTATAATGAAGGTGACCCTTGTGGCATAGTATTCTTTTTTAAAAAAATATGTTTTTATTGATTTTTAGAGAGGAAGGGAGAGTGATAGAGAGATAGAAGCATCCATGAGAGAGAAACATCATCAATCAGCTGCCTCCTGTACGCCCCCTACTAGGGATCAAGCCTACAACCCAAGCATGTACCTTGACCAGGAATTGAACCAGTGAGCTCTTGGTTCCTGGGTCAATGCTCAACCACTGAGCCACACCAGCCACGTGTCATAGTATTCTATATAGTAAATATATTACAAAGTGTTAATATGTTTAGCTAATTATATTTTGAATAATGTCATGCAGTTAATTTATTTTTAATACCAGAGATGAGATTCTTACTGGGTAGGCAAATTAATTTTAAAAAATCTTATCTTCATAACTAATGTCACTAAAATTTGGGAGGGAATTTCATAGAGGAATAACAAATTAATCTAGATGGCAAGGAGGTAGAAAAGGAGATATACATATGTATATGTAATTTTCATTATACATAGTATAAGTCTTATGATATTTATTTCACAAAAATATATACATGAGAAAAACTGTACTATTGTCCATAATATCCTCCTGTAGACATTGTAATAAAGGAAAATTTTGCTTAAAAAAAGTCAAACAGGTAAATCACAGAAAACATACTGCCAATGGTTCTTTCTTGATGGAAAACATGATTAACCTCATACATAGCAGAATTAAAACTATGTGGAGATACAATTTTTATTTAGAAGACTGGCAAAAATCTAAAAGTTTAATGAGTAATACTGAGTTTGCTGTGAGGAAAAAATACACCATATTTTTGGTGGGAGTATACATTAGTATAACTTATATTGCGGAGATTTTTGTATTATTTATCCAAATTTCAAATATATACCCTTTGACCCAACAATTTCATTTTTAGGAATTTATCCTGTGAATATACACTCAGAAAAGCAACATGAAGTATGTACCAGATTATTCATTGAAGCATTGTTTATAATAACAAAAAAATGAAAAATAATGCCCATCATTAGGGGGTTGGGTATTCAATAAAGTAATTAAATAAAGTGTAGAATAAGCTTACATTATTTGGGGTGCCTTTTAAAAAGAAAAATAATACAAAGTTACAAATAAAAATTACCTATGTTAAGTGAATACTTGTTTAGAATGAGAAAAATCACAACAACTACTACAGCCTTAGAAATTGAGTTTGTCTTCTGAGGTCGTTAAAGCCCATTGAGTAAACTGAGACCACTATACAATTCTTGCCATCTCTCTTGAGGCCTTTGAAGCAAGCGGCGCTGATGCCGAAGCTCACTTAGGTCTATAGCAAATCTATTCAGGATGATATATACAGGAAACTAATTTCTAATTACTGTCAAAATTATACTTAATTTCTCAACATGTATTTTAAATTTATTTTTTGAAATGTGCCAATACAGATCAGAAATCTCAGGTATATCATGAACAGGTAGTAACTTCACTAAGTTTACCATACTTATAACAAATTTTCTGATAACACAAGCATTATATTTAGTGTTCATTTAATTATTTTAATTAACATTGTGTTCTTTAGTCATTTTTATGATTACTGAAATACCTATGTATGTCCAACATTATATTTCAAAGCATTTAAAAGATCTTTGAATATACATGAAAAAATATCCACTTCCCTTCTCATTAAAAAAAAAAAAAAAAAGAAGAAGAAGAAGAAGAAGTTTAATGCTTTCACCATTAAGGACTGATGTGCCTGTGTCCAGTTGCTCTAAACTAGCTTTGCCTAAAGGTATTTTTTTTCATGTGATGAGGAAAAGATACTTTAATGCATTTTGAAATAAAAATCCCAGCCTCTAATAAATGCCTAAGCAGCCAAGCATTAAAATTAAATTCAAGGATAACTCAAAGCTAGATAAAAATTCCACATCCTTCGACTTTTTAGCTCCAAATATGGTTTTACAAAGTGATATTGAAAAGGAAGTTAAATATATGATAACTGACAACTTAAAACTAATACCCACTCTACTTTCCTTTTCTTTTGTGAACTGCCAAAGCCAAGTCCAATAGACAGCATTAGATGGATCGCAGGTTCAGTACAAGCTTTGCAAGCCTAATCAAATGGGTGTAAAAACATATATTAAAAAGATGAGAGTGCTTTGCTTTTATATATAGCAAAATAAATCAGTGAAAAGCTGAAAAAAGAAGTGAGATGTTCCACAGGGGCAGGTTAAGTCTGATGCTAATGCTTACTTAAAATGGTGACAGTCTGAAGTAGAGAAGTCTTGCTGGGCTGCTTTAATTTCTCCCTGGAATAGCTCTTGCCCAACCTTCTGTAGCACATCAAAGTCTCTGGAGCTCAATTAAAATTGGATTATATTGAAATGCTCCATCTATGGGAACTGTGTGCTCGCTAACACTTTTCCCTCAGTAATACTCCAGATGACAGTTGCCCATCCCAATTTAAACAGTTGTCATAGAGACGGTGAACGGCAGAAGCTAACAATACAAAGGAAAGGTAAGGGCTAAGATTTCTGTGAATGAGGACCTTGCTTTTTTTCAGCAACACTGTTTATTACACCAATGACAAGTAGAAGAGATGCAAATAGTATTACATTTGTATCTTGCATGCGAATGAAAAGATAGCCAACAGTTGCACTAAGATTCTGTCAACATATATGGTCAAATGCTTTCTATCTGGGCATGATCTACTTAGTAAAAATTAAGATCAAATGTTTCTCTCACTGGAAAACAGCTATCACAGACTATGAACGTAGACTATAGCTAGCAAGTCTGTAACTAAAGAAAGAATAATCTCTTGGATAAAGATTTTATTTTTCTTTTCAATAGCACAGCTTTAGAAGTTTAAATTTGGGCTTGAAAATGATAAATCATGACTCTGTCTGCATGTATGTTTTAATTGCACCCCAATTTTTAGCAAATCCAGTTAACTTTAAAAGGGGTCAGTTGACTAAGAAACATATTTCCCTAAATTTGATTTTGAAATTTATATCTGGTTTTAATTAGTATGTATTCTATATTCTTCTATAATTTTTCTTCCTGACATCAAAGCCTATAAATGCAGGTGGAAAACTCTCAGCTTCCTAAAAGCCCAAGAATGCAAATATTTAGAACTTCCCATTTCTGACAGTTCTAAGGAGTGATGCACTTCAGAGTGTAGACTGCTGGTACTGATACTATGTTCTCTATAGATGGCACATTTCTGGCACTACAAAAACTCTTAACTTCCTTGTAATTGGCTTGTTACAAGTCTCAAAGTTGTTTTCCTACCACTGTGCAGATCACCATGACAATAAATGAGCTAAGGCTATTTTATAGAGCATTGCCCTGTTTTTCCTTTTAAGATTTCAATACCTGTGGTTCTTTTTCTCTTGGGAAGATTATCTTAGGATTTTGAAGCAGCAACAAAGGCGTGCACAAAGTGTAGGTCAAAGGGGAAAGAAACAAAAATGTGTCAGGAAAATCTAAAACTGCACAGATCAAAATTTGTCAAAACAAGGCCCTGGTTTAAACCAACAAGAAGTACCCCTGCAGCTTGGACCTTGACAAGGCACAGATTATTTATTTATGTATTTATTTATTTATTTACTTACTTACTTACTTATTTTTAGCTCAGCTGTAGAAAACACCATCTAATGAACCTGTCTGGGGCGGCTGTCCCCATCCTGTCAGGCATGTCAGGAAATGACAAGCACTGGGGACAGCCGCCGCCAGTCATAGACAGGCCTGCCAGCTGGAGAGTTCAGCCCCAATCTAATCACACCGCCAGAAAATAACTTTCACGCTTTCAGCTTGACAGGATGGACGTAAGGAAAAAAAAATTAGGACTAGAAACAATGCTTTTTGTTTCAATTACATATCATTTTTACACAATAATTAAAAGAACTCTACTAACACATGCAATCCATGTTACTTCGAATTAATGCCAACAAAATATGTCATTATTAGAGAGAAACATATATAATGTAGAAAGAGAGAAAAAGGAATATTCAGACTACCTCTATCTCTTTCTGTACATTGGCTCTATCATATTGGAAATTTAACATTGTTTTCAGTTCAGTTTATTGATATCATAATCACTTATCGTCAAAGAATTTTCTTGTAAAGATCACCAGGTAACAGTTTTGCTGTTTTTATTTCCCATGTTCTTAGAACCAATATATGTATGAAGAGAGTAACAGGATAAAATTAGTATTTTCACATAGCTAGAACATATTTTCTGCCCCTTGTGGTGTTAAAAATAGGGCCATCATAAATAAATATAGCCTATTGAGGATATTACAAGTCAGATCATGTTTATATTATATAACTTGACAAAAGGGATTAAAGAGTGAAAAGTTGAAATGAAAATCACTCTGATTAAATAATTTATGTGAATCAGACAATTGTTTAAGTATCATATAAAGATGTTCACTTTACATCTAACTATTCAACCCAGTCACATTGAAATCACAGTAAGTAAACAGAATGCAGTAACCAAGACTGAAATATGTCCAAACAATGGTTATTATCCTTGCTTCCTGAAAAAGGACCATGAGATCCTAGTGAACACAAGAGAATAGGACTTGGTTTTTCTATCCTAAGATAATTAAAATGAAGTAGACATGCATTTAAAATTTTATGTTTTCTTATACAAAATACATGTTTCTAACATATAATAATTTTACTCAAGCTTTCATGTATAATTTTATTGGTTTGCTCAGTACTGCTTTATTGCTGCATTATTTAATTCATTTCAGTCATGTAGGAGTAAGGAGAGCTATGGCCTACTGACCTCAATTTTCACTTTAAGAAACAAATTTCCTTTTTGCAAACTAAGACCATTTTTCTCCTGTCAACCTTGTTTTAAAATATTAACCTTATTTGCATTGCGGTAAATATTCATATTTGTCATCCAGAATTGCAACTTTAATCGAGTTATAAAGTTGTTTTTGTTTTTAGTTTATCTATCTCAAAGAAAAATGAAAAATGAATACTTTCAATGAACTATCTTTGTAACTGTGCAAATTCATTTAAAAGAATGTCTTCTTTTTTTGTTTGTTTGGCATCAACTAACAATTAGAAAGAGAACAAAAACAAGGCAAATAGAGTCTAACTTTAGGTTTTCATGACAATGCCTACATATAATGTTTCTGGAAATCTATGTGATTGGTCTGCTCTTCTGTTAAAAGCCATCAGAAAGGATATACTCATTCTTGGAGTAAAATTGTTGGATGTATAAAAACTGTGGAAGTTGAGTAGGAAGACTAAATTGAACATGATCAAATTATTACAATTTCAAATTCCACAGTATTTTATGCATTCATGAATGTATAAGATACTGTGGAATTTCTAGGGAAATAAGGAAGAGAATGGAATTATGATATAGTACAACTTGTATATGTAATGTTTTATGTCATAAAAATAATGGCAAAATTTTACAGTATGTTAAAGTTAAGTATTGGGTGCATGGCATCAGTTATATTACTCTGATTTTTTTCTATTGATTTTAGTATTTCATAATAAGATAATATACAATATTAACAAAACAGATTATATGTACTAAATATATGCATTTATATATATATATATCTCTAAATAGATTTATCAGAAATTTTCAAATATTTAACTTCAATTAATTATCACAAGATCACTGTGAGATAGGTAGGGACAGAATTTTTATTCTCATTTTACCAGTGAGGAATAAAAGACTTAGTGATGTTTACTGACACTTCCATCAAGGTCACAAAAAATCTGGATGCTTCCAAAGCTGAGATTAGAATCCTTGTACCCTGCCCTCAGAGTTTCCCTATAGAGTATGCTTTTCCATAAATATGGGCAAGTTCTCTCAAATTTATTTCATTAAGAAAGTATGATCTCTATAATCATTCATATATGTCTTTGTAAATGTTCAAGGATTTGATATACACTAAAGGCACTAAAGCAAAGTAAGTAAGTATATTAAGGAATAACACTTAACAGGCTTTTATGGTAACTCATTTCTGATAAGCATTAATTTGCTTGAAATGTTTTCTGAAACATGGTAGGTACACAAAAAGACTAATAAATTTTGTGACTCAGCATAATTCTAAAAAATGATATCAATTTTAGTTATCTAGGTAAAAATTAAAATGGGTCATCAAGGATCAGGATACATTGTGTCCTCCTTTATAACACTGTCTAGATAAAGCCTCCTCATCATTTATCCAGGAAGTCTGTCCTCAATCCCCTGCACGCTGATTAGAAATGTCCAGATTAGTGCCTGCTGCTCTACCTACTTAACAAATGTAAACAAATCTTTATTTAACAGAGAGTTGTTTTATACTTTTCTATGATATATAAATCAGTAAGTTTAATTATAAAATTCACATTTACAAGCACTAATTAATGTCATTTTTAATTATCTAATCTAATAAAAAAGAAACATGCAAATTGACCATACCTTTGCTATGCCCCAAGCCAGGCCAACCAGCCCTTCAGAGCAACTATATGCAAATCAACCCAACCAAGATTGCAGCCGGCAGCCACGGAGCTAGAGCAAGCAGGAGGCTTGATTGCCCCGGCAATGGAGGAAGCCAAGCTTCCTGCCTGCCCTGGCTGGCTGTGGCCTCTGCTCAAGGCAACAAAGTTTCAATTATAGAAGACAAATAAACCCCAGATACCTGCTTCCAGCCAGCCTCCACTGGGAGCTTAGGTGGTTGGGGGCCGTGGCCAGTCGGCAAACAGCCATCAGCCCCTCACCCAGGATGGCCACACACTCATGGGGTGAGGGTCCCTGTTGGGGGCTTGGCCAGCCTGCAAACAGCCACCAGCCCCTCACTCAGACTGGCCAGGCACCCCAGCAGGACCCCCCATTCTGAAGGGGGTGTGGCCAGCCTGAAAATGGCCCTCAGCCCCTCACCCATGCTGGCCAGGCACCCCAGAGGGAACCCCCACCCTGATCCGGGACACCCTTCAGGGCAAACCAGCCAGTCCCCACCCATGCACCAGGCATCTATCCTATATAATAAAAGGGTAATATACAAATTGACCCTAACAGTAGAACGACTGGGAATGACTGGTCACTATGACACACACTGAACACCAGGGGGCAGACACTCAATGCAGGAGCTGCCTCCTGGTGGTCAGTGTGCTCCCACAAGGGGAGCTCTGCTCAGCCACAAGCCAGGCTGATGGCTGCCAGTACAGCGTTGGTGGCAGGAGCCTTTCCCGCTTCCTCAGCAACGCTAAGGATGTCCAACTGCACCTTAGGCCTGCTCCCCGCTGGCAAGTGGACATCCTCCAAAGGCTCCTGGGCTGCCAGAGGGATGTCTGACTGCCAGCTTAGGCCTGATCCCCTGGGGAGTGGGCCTAAGCCAGCAGGTGGACATCCCCCGAGGGGTCCCAGACGGCGAGAGGGCACAGGCCGGGCTGAGGGACCCCCCCAAGTGCACAAATTTTTGTGCATCGGGACTCTAGTCCTATATAATAAAGAGGTAATATGCAAATTGACCATCACACACTCTCAGAAGATGGCCAGCATGTGAGGTCAGTTGGGGGCAATCGGGCCAGCAGGGGAGCAGTTAGCTGTCAATCAGGCTGGCAGGGGAGTGGTTAGGGGGTGATCAGGCTGGCAGGCAGAAGAGGTTAGGGGAAATCAGGAAGGCAGGCAGGCAAGTGGTTGGGAGCCAGCAGTCCCAGATTGTGAGAGGAATGTCTGACTGCCGGTTTAGGCCCAATGGTATCAGACCTAAACTGGCAGTCAGACATCCCCCAAGGGGTCCCAGATTGGAGAGGGTGCAGGCTGGGCTGAGAGACAACCCCCCCAGTGCATGAATTTTGTGCACCAGGCCTCTAGTATAAAATAAAATCCGAGTGATGTAAGATGGCATTTATATTTTTCTCAGAAAATATTTAGCTCTTATTGGGTTTGCTGGCTACGTATGACAAACTCCAATGTAATACACCAGGTTGAAATAAAGAAATTTAAAAATTCTAATATTGTTCACTGACATAGAACTTGATACAAAATTTACTCTAACTGAAATAAATAATCTATGGAGTTAATATGTTGAGGACAGTCCAATTAACTGGAGGTTATAGGAAACACCTCTAGGCACTTGGGGGAGTGAAAGAAAGCCAATAACAGAATATGGGAAGGGAAAGTGGAGCTCTGGCGACACTCCCTGTTCTCCTTTGGTCACTCAGACTACATTGTTCATTGCTTACTAGTTATTTGGAACATATCCAAAGGATTGGACTTGTTTCTTTGGAACATTTTAAAAAGAGAATAATTTTTCTCTTCTTTTAATCTATAGTACAATTCTTATGGATTCTGAGTTGGCCGGGCAACATGCACTGTAGAACCTAGAGGGAGGAAGTGAGGCTCTGCAGTTTCCTCTTTCCAAAGTCCCAGAGAAATAGCTTATTACCAAAGGCATCCTGCCAGTGAGTTTAACTTAGATTATTGTCATTCTCTGAAACATGAGCACAGCAACAGAACATTTAGGAAACATTAAATATTAAAATAGTACCCAAAATGTGATGAAAATAGGGTATCAATATAAGTTCTTAACCTTAAATGCTTTCAACTATCAAAAACAAAAATACCATAATTCAGCATTCAACTTAGATCTTTAAAAAAGAAAAAGGAAAAAAAAGACAGCAAAACATATCGAAGGAAAAAAGCAGAAGGAAAAAAATATATAGTTAAAATAAAAATGAGGTCATTAGAAATTAAAAGTGAACATTTTAAAAGTTTAAAAACTGGTTCTTTGAAAAGAGAAGTAAAAGAACAAATCCCCAGTAAATATATTTTTAAAAGGGAAAATAAAGTACAAAACCAAAAAGTTTGGCTGCAACAACTGACAAAAGCAAGGTGCTTAAAATTAAAAGTTAATACTCTGTAAAGTCGCATGTATTTTTAAATTTTTTTATTTATTGTCTTGAGAGAAAAAGAGAAACATTGATTTGTTGTTCCACTTATTTATGCATTAATTGGTTGTTTCTTGTATGTGCCCCAATGGAGAATTGAACCTGTAACCTTGGTGTATTGAGATAACACTCTAACCCCTAGACTCTTTAACTGAATGCCTCAGAGTAAACTCAATATAATATGTCCAAAATGAAACATGCTTTCCTTAAAACTTGCTCTTCTTTCTTAAGAAAAGTAAACGCAAGTGCTCGATCGTTGTGAAGTTAGACAGAAATGGGTGTGAAAATTAATTTTGCACCTTTTGAGTTATCTGAGTATGTGCAAAGTACCTACCAGATGTACCAGTTAATAATGCAGATTTTTTTCAATAGATGGAGTTACACATATGTTGATATATATGCAATTTGATATGTATGCTAGTTTGCTGTATTGACAGCAAGCTTCAAAACTTCATATGTCGGTTTTTGTAAGGTCCGAGGAGGTATCTGAGGTCTCCCTGGTTGAAGCTTGACAGAAACAATGCAATCTTGAAGAACAGAACTGCTTGAGACTAGGATCCTAGCCTCGCCACCACCCAATCTTGTCTCAGACACAAACTGGGACCCTACAGCCACTCGGGTAAAAGACCTGCGACCACAGCTGCAAACCCAGGGACACCAAGACTCCAGGTGGATTTCTGTGAGTCACAGAGCCCATCCCCCTCCCTGCCAGCCCACTGCAGCTGCATTGGAGTTGCCAGACACTCTCCTCCTGCGCAGACATGGGGAGTTTGTTTCCCGCGGCCTGCACTCCCACAAACAGACCCCACATCCACACAGGGAGGCTGTGCTAAATTTGAGCCTGGACATGCAGAGAAGGGGAGTTTGTTTCCCGCAGTAGGCACTCCCGCAACCAGACCCTAGGCCCACTCAGGGCAGCTGTGCCACCTGACTTTGATTCTGAGTGAGAGCACACGGAAGTCTGTCTCACACAGCGCAGGAGTAGACCTCGCACTGAAAAAGGGTGGCTATGCAACCCGGTTCCCCAAGAAGACTGGGAACCTTCATTCTCCATACAAGTGGCAGAACAGAGCACCAGTGATTTGACTCTGTTTCTCATCACTCACGCACAGGATCCCTGATTCCCAAGTACACACACACTAAGAGCCAGTGACTCCAATACTCAGCGCATGCATACACAGGGACCTGATTCTCAGTGCGAGGTGGCACAAAGTGACAGACTCAAATATTAGATTCTTCGTGCAGGAACAAGGGGGCACTGACTCCTGGCGCGTGCTAGGGGACTCTGATTTTCAGCACACAACAGCGGGGTCTCTTTTTCAGCACGGTGCAGGCAGGGTCCCTGATTCTAGGTGTATGTACAAGGCCGCACTGAGCGCCAGTGACTGACTCTGATCCTGGGCGAGCAGGGCTCCCACAGACCCACAGAGGCCATGCATCTTGGTGTCAGAGATCTTCAGTGACACTTAGGTGGCATGAAGCTCCCACAGCACATGGCCCAGGCCCCCACAACTCGGTGATTGGAACTTCTGGTGATAGAATGGGGAGACAATGAAACAATCCCCAGAGGAAAGAAAAAGAGGAGTCACAAAGAAAGGAAATAAGTGAAACTGAGACAACATGATAGAAAAAGAATTGAGAGTAATGGTCCTACAGTTCATAAACCTGATAGACGAGAAAATCAACAACCTAGGCAAAAATCAGGAAGAAATCAAAAGTGATATAGCTACAATCAAAAACACCATGGAAGGTTTCAACAGTAGACTAGAAGAAGCAGAGGATGGAATTAGTGAGTTAGAATATAAGGTAGAGAAAAAAAAGCCCAATCTGAACAGCAACTGGAAAAAAAATTAAAAAACAGGAGGAGAGCCTAAGGGAGCTTTGGGACAACACAAAAGGAAGTAACATACGTATCATAGGGGTTCCAGAAGGACAAGAAGAGCAGCAAGGTTTAGAGAATCTATTTGAAGAAAAAAATGACAGAAAACATCACTGATATGGGGAAGAAAAAAGTTACACAACTACAGAAAGTCCCAAGCGAAATGAATTCTAAAAGACCCACACCAAGACACATCATAATTACAATGGCAATGTAACGACAAAGAGAGAATCTTAAAGGCCACAAAAGACAGGCATAGAGTTAATTACAAAGGATCCCCCAATAGATTTTCAAATAATTTCTCAACAGAAAAACATCAAGCTAGAAGGGAATGGAATGAAGTATACAAAGTGATGCAAAGCAAAGGTCTGAATCCAAGAATACTCTATCCAGCAAGACTATCAATCAAAATTGAAGGGGAAATCAGGAGCTTCGCAGACAAAAAAAAAAAAAAAAAAAAAGGCTAAGGGAGTTTATCACTAAAAATCCAGCAATGCACGAAATGCTAAAGAAAATGCTGGAAAAAGAAGACATAGAAAGGGAGGAAGGAACACAGGCATAAAGTACAGAAATGGCTACAAACAAGTACCTATCAATAATAACATTAAACGTAAATGGATTAAATGCTTCAATCAAAAGACATCGAGTGACTGAATTGATAAGAAAACATGACCTATATATATGCTGTCTACAGGAGACTGACCTCAGAACAAAGGACTCACACAGACTGAAAGTGAAGGGATGGAAAAATATCTATCAGGCAAATAGAAATGAAAAAAAACGGGGGTAGCAATACTTGTATCTGACAAAATAGGCTTCAAAGTGAAGACCATAACAAGAGACAAGGAAGGCCACTTCATAATCCTAAAGGGATCAATACAACAAGAGGATATAACTCTGGTAAACATTGAGCCCAATGCAGAAGCACCCAAATACATAAAAAATACTTCTAGCCCTAGCTGGTTTGGCTCAGTGGATAGAGTGTTGGCCTGAGGACTCAAGGGTCCCAGGTTCAATTCCAGTCAAGGGCATGTACCTTGGTTGTGGGCACATACCCAGTAGGTAGTGTGCAGGAGGCAGCTGATCGATGTTTCTCTCTCATCAATGTTTCTAACTCTCTATCCCTTCACCCTTCCTCTCTGTGAAAAATCAATAAAATATATTAAAAATACTTCTAGAAGATATCAGGGAAGACATTGATAGCAATACAATCATAGTAGGAGACTTTAATACCCCATTAACATCACTAGATAAATCTTTTAGACAAAAAAATTAGCAAAGAAACTTCAATCCTAAATGATTCACTAGATCAAATGGACTTAATCAACATCTATAGAACATTCTACCCCAAAACTATAGAATATACATTCTTCTCAAGTGCACATTTTCAAAAAAGACCACATATTAGGACACAGGCAAAGTCTCTCCAAATTCAAGGGGATTGAAATAATATCAAGTATCTTCTCAGATCACAATGCATAAAATTAGAAATCAACAACAGTAAAAACAATCACAAAAATTCAAACACTTGGAGGCTGAATAGCATACTATTAAACAATGAGTGGGTTACCAAAGAGATCAAAGAAGAAATAAAAAACATCCTGGAAACAAATGACAATGAAAACAGAAAAATCCAAAATCTTTGGGACACAGCGAAAGCAATCCTGAGAGGGAAGTTCATAGCATTACAGGCTTACCTCAAAAAACAAGAAAAAAATGGTAATAAACCATATAACTCTACAACTTGAAGAATTCAAAAGGGAGCAACAAGAAAATCCCAGAGTGAGCAGAAGGAAGGAAATAATAAAGATCAGAGAAGAAATAAATGACATAGAGACAAAAAAATGCAAAAGATCAATGAAACCAAGAGCTGGTTCTTTGAAAGGATAGACAAGATTGATGAACCTCTAGCCGGGCTCACCAAGAAGCAAAAAGAGAGAACCCAAATAAAATCAGAAATAAAAGAGGTGGAATAACAACAGACCCCACATAAATACAAAGAATCATTAAAAAAAAAAAAGCTATGAGCAACTCTATTCCAACAAACTGGTCAAGCTAGAAGAAATGGACATATTCCTAGAAAAATCAGACCTTCCAAAACTCAGCCAGGAGGAATCAAAACATCTGAATAGGCTGATAACTATGAAGGAAATTGAAGCAGTAATCAAAAAACTTCCAGCAAACAAAAGCCCAGGACCAGATGGTTCACAGGGGAGTTTTATCAAACATTCAAAGAAGAAATAAAACCTATCTTCCTCAGACTATTCCAAAAAATTCAAGAGGAAGGAGCACTTCCAAGCTCTTTCTACGAAGCCAGCATTACCCTAATCCCAAAACCAGATAAAGATAACATGAACAAAGAGAATTATAGGCCAATATCTCTCATGAACATAGATGCCAAAATTCTCAACAAAATTCTAGCAAATCGAATCCAGCATTATATCAGAAAGATAATACAACATGACCAAGTGGGATTTATTCCGGGGATGCAAGGATGGTACAATATCCACAAATCAATAAACATGACACACCATATAAATAAACTTAGAGATAAAAATCATATAATCATACCCATTGATTCAGAAAAAGCATTTGACAAAATCCAACACCCTTTCTTGATAAAAACTCTCAGCAAAGTGGGAATAGAAGGATTAGAAGGATCATAACTCAACATAATAAAAGCCATATATGACAAACCCACAGCCAACATCATACTCAATGGACAAAAACTAAAACGAATTCCCCTAAGAACAGAAACAAGACAGGGATGCCCACTTTCACCACTCCTGTTTGACATAATACTGGAAGTACTAGCCATTGCGATCAGACAAGAAGAAGAAATAAAAGGCATCCAAATTGGAAAAGAAGAAATAAAACTGTCCTTATTCTCAGATGACATGATACTGTACATAGAATACCCTAAAGACTCCATCAAAAAACTACTAGATTTAATAAATGAATTTAGCAATGTAACAGGATACAAAATTAACACCCAGATGTCTATGGCTTTTCTATACACCAATAATGAACAAACAGAAAGAGAAATTAAAAGAGCAATCCCATTTACCGTTGCAACAAAAAAATTAAGATACCTAGGAATAAACTTAACCAAGGAGATAAAGGACCTGTACTCAAAAAATTTCAGGACACTGAAAAAAGAGATAGAGGAAAACATGAACAAATGGAAGACTATACCATGTTTATGGATTGGTAGAATCATCATTACAATGTCCATACTACCCAATGCAATCCATAAATTCAATAGAATCCCCATTAAAATACCAACGGTATCCTTCAAAGACCTAGAACAAACTCTCCAAAAATTCATCTGGAATAAAAAAAGACCCCAAATAGCTACAGCAATCATGAGAAAGAAGAACAACATTGGAGGGATCACAATACTAGATATCAAGCTATACTACAAAGCCATTGTTCTCAAAACTGCCTGGTACTGGCACAAGAACAGACATATAGACCAATGAAATAGAATAGAGAACCCGGAAATCGACCCAAGCTATTATGCTCAATTAATGTTTGACAAAGGAAGCAAGACCATACAATGGAGTCAAGACAGTCTATTCAATAAATGGTGTTGGGAAAACTGGACTGATACTTGCAAGAAAATGAAACTAGATCACCAACTTACACCATACACAAAAATAAACTCAAAATGGATAAAGAAATTAAACATAAGATGGGAAACCATAAAAATCTTAGAAGAAGCCACAGGCAGCAAAATAGCAGACATTTGTCATAGTAATATCTTCACTGATACAGCCTGTAGGGCAGTGGTTCTTAACCTTCTGGCCTTTTAAATACAGTTCCTCATGTTGTGACCCAACCATAAAATTACTTTTGTTGCTACTTCATAACTGTAATTGCTACTGTAATCAATTGTAATGTAAATATCCGATATGCAGGATGGTCTTAGGCAACTCCTGTGAAAGGGTTGTTCGACTGCCAAAGGGGTGGCGACCCACAGGTTGATAACCGCTGCCCTAGGGCAATGGAAACCAAAGAGAAAATAAATGGGATTACATCAAAATCAAAAGCCTCTGCACAGCAAAATAAACCATCAACAAAACAACAAGAAAGCCCACTGCATATTTGCCAATGTTATCTCCGATAAGGGTTTAATCTCCAACATTTACAGAGAACTCATACAACTTAACAAAAGGAAGATAACAACCCAATCAAAAAGTGGGCAAAGGATCTAAAGAGACACTTTCCAAAGAGGACATTCAGAAAGCCAAGAGACATATGAAAACATGCTCAAAGTCACTAATCATCTGAGAGATGAAAATCGAAACAACAATGAGGTACCATCTCACACCTGCCAGAATGGCTATCAACAAATCAACAAACGACAAGTGCTGGAGAGGATGCAGAGAAAAAGGTACCCTCCTTCACTGCTGGTGGGAATGCAAGACTGATGCAGCCACTGTGGAAAACAGTATGGCGTTTCCTCAAAAATTTAAAAATGGAACTGCCATTTGTCTCAGTAACACCACTTCTAGGAATATATCCCAAGAAAACAGAAACACTAATCAGAAAGGATATATGCACCCCTGTGTTCATAGCAGTACAATTTAGAATAGCTAAGATTTGGAAACAGCTTAAATGCCCATCAGCAGATGAGTGGATTAGAAAACTATGGTACATCTACACAATGGAATACTACGCTGCAGTAAAAAAGAAGGAATTCTTACCATTTGCAACAGCATGGATGGAACTGGAGAGCATTTTGTTAAGTGAAACAAGTCAGTCAGTGAAAGAAAAATACCACATGATCTCACTCATTTATGGATAATAAATAACATTATAAATTGATGAACAAAAAAAGATACAGAGGCAGAGAAGCATCAAACAGACTGTCAAACTACAGCGGGTAGGGTGGAGAGGGTTGGGGGGGAGGTAAGAGATCAACTGAAGGACTTGTACGCATGCATATAAGCATAACCAATGGATGAAAGACACGGGGGGGGGGGGTGAGGGCATGTGCCAGGGGGTAGGGGAGGCCAGGGGAAGTTCAAGGAGATAAAAAAAGGAGACATATTTACTACTATTTGTAATACTTTAAACACACACACACACACACGTCTTTGTCAAATTTTGTAAAGTGCAGTGAGTGGCTATAGAGTCAAGCCTCAGACTGACCTGTGGCAGGGCCACAAACAAGTCCTAGCTTGGAGGGTGGAGCCCTCCTAGCATAATTAGGCTTGACCTTATAGTCTCCCTTGTTCCTAGGTAGCTAATGGGCTGTAGGAGGTGCAGCAAGTGCTGCCAAAACAGGGCTTGAGTAACAATATAGATTTGAAACTCACAAGAATATTGTAAACATGTTGACCACTCCCCTCGTTTTGCTTTGTGTGCTCTGACTACAAAATAAAACTTCAGCTGTCAGGCTTGGTCACTGTGTCCTCATCCAGGAACAAGTGAACCTACCTAGCCCCAACTGTATTCTCTTTGTGTTCTTTAAATCCTTCACTGCCCCTCCTCAGGTTCATCCCTGGCCATGCTGGACACGGTTCAGTGAAGGTGTTAACATCATAAATATTTTTATGCTTAAAAATGTCAAAAAAAGAGCATTTGTGGGAAGTTTTAATTCATTGCTTTATTTTGAAGAAAAGTGCTGCTGAAAGTTATCATATACTTCAGGAAGCTTATGGTGAACATGCTCCATCTAAAGATACTTGTGAACGCTGGTTTAAATGCTTTAAAATTGATGATTTCGATGTGAAAGAAAAGAATGTCCAGGTCAACCGAAAAAGTGTGGAGACTGATAATTACAAGCATTATTGGATGAAGATATATGCCAAACTCAAAAATAACTTGCAGAAAGATTAAACGTTGCTCAGCAAACAATTTCTGATCATTTACAAGCAATGGGAAAGATTTTAAAGGAGGGAAAATGGGTGCCACATCAACTGAACAAAATACAAATGAAAAACCGAAAAGTCATCAGTAAAATGTTTCAACGGCACGAAAGAAAGTCTTTTTTTGCATCGAATTGTGACTGGCGATGAAAAGTGGATGCATTTTTGAGAATCCCAAATGCACAAAATCATGGGTTGATCCAAGTCAACCAGCAACATTGACTGCAAGGCCAAATTGCTTCAGAAAGAAGACAATGCTCTGCTTTTGGTGGGGTCAGGAAGGTGTGGTGTATTATGAGCTTCTAACACCAGGTGAAACCTTTAATACTGATCGCTACTGACAACAAATAACCAATTTGAACCACTCTTTGGTTGTAAAATGACCAGAATGGGCCAGAAGACACCACAAAGTAATTTTGCTTCATAATAATGCACCACCACATACTTCAAAACCAGTTAGACACGTTAAAAGATCTTGCCTGGGAAGTATTAACCCACCCACCATATTCACCAGACCTTCCTCCTTCAGATTACCACTTGTTCCAATAGATGGCACACCCACTTTCTGACCAGCACTTCAAAACATAAGAAGAAGTGGAAAATTGGGTCTCTGAATGGTTTGCCTCAAAGCAAGAAAAGTTCTATTGGGATGGTATCCACAAATTACCTGAAAGATGGGGAAAATGTGTAGCTAGAAATGGGCATTACTTTGAATAAAGCACTTTTGATGTTTCTCTTGAAATTATCACGTTTTCTTTGATTACAAAATCTTCATTATTAACCGGTACACCTAGTAAATTCTTGAAGACTTGTATTCCTTATTTATAAAATAGTGAAAATAATATAAAATTCAGAGATATTATGATGATTAAATCAAATAATGAATGGAAAGCACAGTGCTTAGAAAGAGGTACTAAATACACAAGTACTTAGAAAGAAGTAGTAAGTTCCTATCATATCTCAGTGAATGGCACTACTATTCATAAAGTAATCATAGCTAAAATTTGTTATTTATTTGTAAACATTGTTTCTTTACTCCTTATATCCAACTGGTGGCTAAATATTGATTCTAGCTTTTAAATATTTCCCAAATCTGCCCTTTCCTCTTCATTTATACTGCTTAACCTACTGCAAATCTCTTAACTGGATCTCTAATATTTTCTAATCTAGCCTTAGCAATGTGCCAGCTTCCAGACTCTCCTAAATCCACCCTGTCATCTGATAGCAATGCTCTGATGGATATCAGCTCCCATCTCCAGCTTCCTCTCATGCCACTGCTCCATAAACTCCACTGAAGCTCCCTGCATTCTCTAAGTTGAGGCAATTGAATAAACACATGAGACAAAGTCAACTTCTGTCAAATAACATCACCTTTGCTAGGACCAAGACAAGTAGAGCCATGTGGCACAGTGGGAAATCATGGACTTTGGTATTAAATAAATTTCAGTTCCACTTCTGGCTCAGTTTCTTCACTGTTTTTGTAATTTGGAGTAAGTAATTCAAACTCTCAAAGTCTGTTTCCAGATTTTTAAAACAGGGATAAATAATACATATATTTAGGGTTGTTATAAGGAACTAAAGGCCTGGTGCACAAAAATTTGTGCACTTGGGGGCGTCCCTCAGACCAGCCTGTGCCCTCTCACAGTCTGGGAACCCTCAGGGGGATGACCACCTGCTGGCTTAGGCGCACTCCTTGGGGTATTGGGCCTAAGCTGGCAGGCAGACATCCCTCTGGCAGCCCAGGAGCCCTCAGGGAATGTCCTGGATTGTGAGAGGGATGTCTGACTGCCAGTTTATTAGGCCTAAAACAGCAGTCAGACATCCCCGGAGGTGTCCTAGATTGGAGAGGGTGCAGGCTGGGCTGAGAGGACTGCCCCTCATAGACGAATTTCATGCACCGGGCCTCTAGTCTAATCTAATAAAAGATAAACATGCAAATTGACTATACCTTCGCTACATCCCAAGCCATGCCCACCAGCCAACCAGAGTGACTATATGCAAATTAACCCAACCAAGATGGCGGCTGGCAGCCACGGAGCTAGAGCAAGCAGGAGGCTTGCTTGCCCCGGAGATGGAGGAAGCCAAGCTTCCCGCCTGCCCTGGCTGGCTGTGGCCTCTGCTCAAGGCAACAAAGTTTCAATTATAGAAGATAAATAAACCACAAGATACCTGCTTCCAGCCAGCCTCCACTGGGACCTTGGGTGGCTGGGGGACATGGCCAGCCTGCAAACAGCCATCAGCCCCTCACTCAGGCTGGCCAAGCCCCCCAGCAGGGACCTTCACCCCATGAGTGTGTGGCCATCCTGGGTGAGGAGCTGATGGCTGTTTGCCAACTGGCCACAGCCTCCAGCAACCCAAGCTCCCAGTGACGCTGGCTGGAAGCAGGTATCTGGGATTTATTTATCTTCTATAATTGAAACTTTGTTGCCTTGAGCAGAGGCCACAGCCGGCCAGGGCAGGCGGGAAGCTTGGCTTCCTCCATCGCCGGTGCAACCAAGCCTCTTGCTTGCTCTAGCTCCGTGGCTGCCCGCTGCCATCTTGGTTGGGTTAATTTGCATACAGTCACTGTGATTGGCTGGTGGGTGTGGCTTGGGGCATAGCGAAGGTATGGTCACTTTGCATGTTTCTCTTTTATTAGATTAGAAAAGACATCTCTACAATGCTACAATTGTTCTAATTTCTCTCTTCCATTTTCTCCATATATCATAAATATAACTGTAAGAGAATGTTGGCATGCTTAATAACATTTATTTAAATGTCATATAAAAAGAGCACATATTCTCAAATAAGCAGGAAACTTCATGAAGGTAAACACTTTTTCACTGGTGTATACCCAGAGTGAACAAAGTGCCTGGTCCACAATTGGCACACAGTAAGTGCATGTTCAACAGGTAGGTACTGGTAATAAACTGGGATGTAGAAATGTAAATTCAGCAAAAAAATACTCTGAAATATTAAATAAATAATTAAAAGGTTAAAATTAAATGTTGACATGGGAAAGTCAAGCTTATTTATGTATAAGGAAAGATAGTACAATGGGGCCTTGACTTATGAGTTTAATTCATTCTGTGACAGAGCTCATAACTCAGATTACTTGTATGTCAAATCAATTTTCACCATTACAATGACACGTGTAATGGCATTCACTGTGAAGTTCGCTGCACCAACTAGCAGTGGGGTATCTGAAGCTGGCTCGTAACCCGAATTTTAGCTCGCAAGTCAAAGCAAAAAATCTGCCGAGAGACAGTTCGGTTCGTATCTCGAAAAACTCTTTAGTCGGGACACTCATAAGTCAAGGCCCCACTGTATAAATTAAAAACACTTTATTGAGATTGTTAGAGAATTTAATTTAATTCAATTCAACAAATATTTATTGAGTTTCTTGTTAGATTGAATGAGCTTTGGAGCCAGAAAAACTTGGGTACAAATTTAGTGTTTGGAGATTCAAAGAAGAGAGAAAGACATACATTTGATGGATTTCTATTAAAGATGATATTTGATATGAGCCTTAAAGAATGGCTGAGCTGTGAAAGATAGAGAAGGGATGGGGGTGAACTTCAGCAGCCTAAAAGGTAGAAGAGGTTTTTAATGTCAGGTTGTAACACTTCTCTAATTCAAATTGGCAACAAGGCCAGGGTGATTAGAATAATAATGGTTTCTTTTCAAATCAGAAAGTTAGAAATTTTAGGAAGAAAGGGACAATGATGAGTTTAGTGGGAAGCAAGCAGAGCTCCTGAGAGGGCTGTTCAGCAGAGCAGGCAGCTAAGAATATAAGGCAGGACTAGAAGGAGGTCTTTGGCTTTCTCTGCACATAAAGAAGATCTCTGTGGTACAGAATCAAGGGAATGGAAAGAACACACTTATGGGAATGGGAGAATCTATACTGAGGACATGACAGAAAGAAGGGCAGCTTATGAAAAACATTTAAGGGCCAGTGAGTTAGTGAAGAAGTACTAGGGAAGATTTTGGAAGCTTGGCTTTAAATGCTATGCAGAAATCAAGGAATAGTAGAACAGAAAAAATAACAACATTGCATTTAGACATTCAGAGATCTAAAATATGGGATAGATGTTAAAATACAATATAATTTTGACTATATATATGAGATATAGTATATGTCGGTGATGGCGAAACTATGACATGCGTGTCAGAGGTGACACACAAACTCAATTTTTGGTTGATTTTTCTTTGTTAAATGGCATTTAAATATATAAAATAAATATCAAAAATATAAGTCTTTGTTTTACTATGGTTGCAAATATCAAAAAATTTCTATATGGCACCAGAGTTAAGTTAAGGGTTTTTCAAAATGCTGACATGCCGAGCTCAAAAGCTTCACCATCACTGGTATATGTGGTAGGCAGTTAGACAGACATGAGCAGAGCAAGGACAACGGGCCAGGTTCAGAAGCTCACCAGGGTAGAAAGCCCCAGATGCCTAGCAACGGGCAAAACTGGGAGAACAAGGACCTTGACCCCGGGTGACTTTTCCTTCCTTAGCACATCACTGGTCATGCGGTTTAAACCCATCGACCTTCCATATCGCTGGTTGTGCAGTTCAGATCCTCTCTTGACCTTTCATATCACTGGCCATGCAATTCACCCTCCCCTGGCATATTGCTAGTCATGTGGTTTTCGACCCCTTTAGAGGAGGAACAAGGGGCCAGAGAATAGCCTCATACGACTCCCATGAAAGCCCTTGCATGACCACTCCCTTAAGCAGGACAATGAAGTTTTGACTCGTATCAGGTAATCTTAGGATCAAAGCCTCGGGTCAAACTAGAGAAGACATTTAGGCCTCAGCTGTGTTTCAGCTCCATGCCCAGAAAAGCAGCAAAACCAGATGGAGAAACTCCATGGCTGACATCAGGACCAATGCAGTGACTAATTACCCCCTGCCCTGCCGCTGACCAATCAGTGGAGACCATGAACCTGAAAGGACACCTAGAAACTGATGAATATTCCTTGAGATCCTCCCCTGAGATCTTCCCTAAAATTCCTGCCTTTAAAAACTGATAGAACTACTCAAGGTAAAGGAAACTAGCACAGGCTCTCAGGAGCACACCCATGCCTTTCTTCCCCCTTTCTCTGGCATGTGTATCTGCTTTCTTTCTCCTAAGCTCTAAGGATCCAGGTGAGACGTGCAACCTGGGGAGCAGTGGGCAGTGGCAGTTTGTCCTGGGCTTACCCCCTAAACCTGTCTCCAAGACCCCCTTTTCTCTGATTTTTCAGTGAGGTGACAGCAGCCCTACCATGGCTCACTTCTGTCCCTATGACTTTTATTTCTCGGTGAGTCCATGCAGCCCCATGTGTGGTTCACTTCTTTCATATAAAGTTTCTGGGGAACCAAAGCAGAACACTGCCTAGGCTTTCTCCAGTTGCTTTTTTATGCTAAGCCTTCTTGTTTCACTGCCCCTAGGTTTAATAAACATACACTCAAAATCACCTGCACTCATGTTGTGAAGTCTTTCCTGCACAAAGTCAAGAACCCACACACTATGGACCAGCCCAAGGCAGACCCGCTCCAGGACCAGTCCCTTTCCAGTGACAGTGTTTGAAAGAACGAGCTTAGGAAAGCTTGGGTTTCAATCCTTGCCTTAACTAGTTTGAGCTTGGACACATGACTAGACAGCTCTGAATTTCAGTTTCCTCCTTTCTAAAGTGGTGATCATGATGTTTAACTTACTTAGTTGATGAAAATATTAAATTAGACAATGTATGCAAAGTGCTTAGTACAATGTCTGGTACATATTATGTGCTTGACAAATGTTAGTATCTTTTTCCTTACTCTAT
This sequence comes from Myotis daubentonii, assembly GCF_963259705.1. Lineage (NCBI taxonomy): Eukaryota > Metazoa > Chordata > Mammalia > Chiroptera > Vespertilionidae > Myotis > Myotis daubentonii. The sequence goes on from NC_081841.1 coordinate 120,464,465, forward strand.
GGAAAACAGAGGCAGAGGATGCTCCTTTAGTGAAGACACATTTAAGAAAATCAGAACGACATACATGGAAAGTAGAAAATACCAAAAATCAGAGTCTGGCACAAATACTAAATTTAAAAATCAAATAGTAAATAGAAAGAACATTGAATCAGATATCTTGCAAATGCTGGTTTTATTCCTAGCTGCATCATTTTCCATGGAAATACTTGGATAAACTCAATTTTCTGCTCCTCAGTTTTTCTATTTATATAATTGAAATAAGAATTCTAATTCTGCTCATCAAAAAATGACTGTTTTTAAGAATGAACTATGATAAGGTATATAGGCAGGCAATTTTCAAATTATTATACAGTGAAAACAATATTATTGGATGGTGTATACATCTACCATTTGATAGCATTACTACTATGCATGTATATATATATTAAACTATTGGTTGATAGCTGGGTATTATCCTTGAATGATTCTCAATTTTCACTGACACTGAATCCCAACCCTTTGTTACCTTTCCTGAATATATGTAGACAAGGATGAAATTTAAGTTTCTTGTCCCAAAATTAATCTTCAACTTTGAGTGTCTCCATTGGGTACATATTTAAGTTTATAATTTGATTATTTGACTATACTACTAGCTCAGTACAGAGAAATATATATTTTTTTAAATTTCGGCAACATTTAAGGTTAACTCTAAATCAGAAGTAAACTATAATCAGAAAGAATTTACACCCCAAAAGATTTCTTAGATTGAAGCAAAACACCTGCGTTATTATTTTGCAACAAGAATAGTGCTTCCTCTATTATAATTGCATCTTACTATATATGATATAATATGTACTTTGAAAGAATTAGCCAAATGAGAAGTTATTTAAAAGACAAATAATAGAGGAAATCACAAATAAAGACTTTAGAATTAAAAATTTTTAAATACACATTCATTTGATAAAAGTAAATATGTTTACTATTATCTAAGAAAAGTGGGTATTACATAAAAGAAAAATGTGCTTAGGAAATGGAACAGTCAAAATCAATTATAAAATGTATTGTTTCCTTAATCTAAAGACCTCAGGATGATCAAAATAATCTAATGAATTTTGAAATGTTTCATCACTGAATGTGAATCTCTAAATTTAAAAGAGCAATTTTTTGGCAATGTATGTAAAAATGCATTTTGAAATTTAAAATATTGCTTTTTTAAAGGCTTAACTAATAATGAAAGCTATTACCAAAAAAAAGTAGAATATGTTCCATTGGATTTTTCTTGCGGCTTCAGAACATTCAAAGGTAATAGTGATTTTTTTTTTAAGAAGTAGGGAGGTGACTAAAAAGTGCCTTGTCAGTTTTCTAATTCTTGCCAGTTGCATTAAAATGCAGCTTTAAGCATCTTCATCTCCACCACACCCAACCTCAGTCTGGAATTTCAGGAGCAAAGAGTACAAAAGAGCTGATGAGCAATGAATGCTTCACCCTTCCTCAATTAATCTTGTCTCTCTACCTTTGCTTTTCCTTTCCCTCTACATGAAGGTAATAATGACACCCTCATCCATTATCCTTTTATCCCTGTTATTCTCATGAAATTGCTTAATAATATGTTACAGATTCGTCTTCACTCACATAATTCTTCCTGTCATTTGCAGTATATCATCCTACAAACATACAGCCCAGTCTCACTGGCCGTTCTTTGAAGATTATTGTCAGTGACATCTTCAGGATGCGTTTGGATTCTGGAGCATCAATTCCCTTGCAATGGGGAATTACACTGACTTATCTGTCATTGCCAAAAGCACAACAAGCAATTCAGTGTTAATGTAAAGGTAACACAGGTTTTTATCCTGCCTCCAGAACAAGAGCTCTTGTAAATTTATGCTAATATGGCCCTTTCAGAGTTTAATAACCTCTTACCCTACTGGAAAAAGACCCACACATACACAAACATACAGCAATTCACACTCCCAATACTGGAAAAGATAGTGGATCAAATGGTAATTATATATTTTCAATCTTTTTTCATACTAGTGTTAACTTCACTTGGAGTGTTAATATAGGCATGCTACAGAAAATCACAGAAATAAAAATATTCCATTTCAATCAACAAAACCCTAAATGATTTTTGATGAAAAAATATTTTTAAGTCAAAGAATAAGTAAAAGTTCCTCTATGACTGCTGTTTTCCTTAGCATTTTTTACCACGAATTCAAGACCAGGACAAATGAGCAGTTTTCCCTGATTGAGGGTGGCATTCCAGAGGGACCTAGGCAATCCAGAGTGCATGCCAAGTCTGACAACATATGACAAGCTGATCTGTGTGCAGTAATTTGACTAATTATACTGGATTAGAGCATATTAATGCAAGCTGTTTTCTCCAAAGTTAATGACCTGCTTACTGGGTTCTGTTAGGCCCCACTAGGTCTACAGGCAGCTAAAAACAAATCCCTGTTTTGTAAGCCCTCTCATTTCACATCAGCAAATGAGAATATCAAACTACTGAGCAGTAAAATGTAAGTGACATTTTGTCTACTAGAAGCTCATGTAACCATCCCTAACTTTCCACCTCAAGGGCTTCTTTTATATAAAACTGATTTCGGTTTATTTTCTAAAAAAGGAATACCCTAGAAATAAAGTCTGTGAGAAAAAAGAAATAACTTTAGTAGTATGTTAAGGGTAGAGACTCCCATTTTGAAACAGGTTTCATGTGAAGACAATTTAAAAATTATATTAATTTTATTACACATCTACCTTCTCCATAACAAGAATATGTTACAAATAGTTATGAATGCCAAAAACAAAATTGACATGTAATTAAATATTTTTTATCTGAAACATTTTGAAAGATATTTCTAAGCCCAAAGGGATTTTTATGTTTTTTAAAAATAGCTGGATTATTTAAAATTACATAAACATAAAAAATGTAACATTAATATTTTCAAATTATTTGTTCATTTCATTAAAATTAGATCACATTTAACTAAAATGAGCTAGGACCTTTAACATATCCCTGAGTGTGTTAAAATTTATATAATTTATATAAAATACCTTGCTTTTGAAAAGATGTAGTGACTTACAGGGATATATAAAGTATGATTTGAATTAAAAATTTATGAAAAAACAAGATCAAATCAGAAAATAAATCTAGATACAAGATTGATAATTAAAATAAATAAGCATACCATATAGTCATTTAAACTTCCTTTTTTGGGGTCACAAATTTGCAAAATCTCACAGCCAGTGAAACAATAATAATAAATTCACCAAAGTTAATGAAATAAAAACAAACCAGTTCAGGAATAATTGCACAAATATTTCTAATACTAAAGTTAGAAGTAAATTTATGTCAAGGTTTTCACACAAAGGGCAATATATAGTGTAATAAATAATGTCTTAACAATATCCTTATACTGTACTATACTAAATGTCAAGGCTTATAGTATTTTTCCCAAATAACAACTTAGAAAAATTAATCCTACATAAAGGTAGAATAAGACAGCACACACTTGCCTTTTGAGAGAAATGGGCTCACACACAGTTTCTGTGCAAGAGGCCAATCTATGAGGACCATGAGCTGCCTCCCCTAGGCAGAACCAATGGGAGCCTATCCATATGTTTGCCAATACTCTGTGGTTTGGCCTGGATCAAGGGCATGAGGTTAGTGAATCAGATCCTCTGCAGCAAAGTGAAACACAGAAAATACTGTGATTGGCAATACAAACTGAAGCTGAAATGTCATGATGTAGTGAGAGATCAGGGGAACCAAGATGGGAGGCTGGCAAGCTGAAAATTCAAGTGAACTAAAGCTATGAAGTTTATCTGTTGAGAGAAAAGAAAATAATGCTTAGAGATTAGCAGACCAAGTGAGTTAAGAAAGAGGGATAGAAACAGCAGTCCCTAGTTCTTTAGTTTTAAAATTCCAGACCATTATTCATAGCATAGCTATATATATAAAAGCCTAAGCAACCATTATGACCAGTTGACCAAATGATCGGTCAACCAGTCACCATGACATGCACTAACCACCAGGGGGAAGACACTCAACAAAGGAGCTGCCCCCTGGTGGTCAGTGTGCTCCCACAGCCAACCTCCCAAGGCCAGCCAACCTCCCTGGTCCCTACCCCTGGCCAGATGGCCTCAATCGGCCCTGATCACCGGCCAGGCCAAGGGACCCCACCCGTGCATGAATTCATGCACTGGGCCTCCAGTATCTTTATAATAAAGCCACTATTTCTTGTGGTAACATTAATGAAGTCTATTCCATGCAACCAAAGAATTTATCAGAAAAGTGGCTTAACAAGATGGTCCAGTTCACAGGTTTTGCTAATCAAGTTTAAACCTTCTGGCATGATGTGTTTCTGTTGAGAAATCAGTTGATAGTCTAATGGGAGATCTTGTATAGGTAACTTTCTGTCTCTCTCTCGAAGCCTTTCAGATTCTTTCTTTGTCTTTTACATTTGCCAATTTAATTATGATGTGTGTTGGTGTCGGTATTTTGGGATTCATCTTGACTGGGACTCTCTGTGCCTCTTGGACTCGTATGCTTTTTTCTTTCCCAAGTCAGGGAAGATTTCTGTCATTATTTCTTCAAACAGTTTTTCTATTCCTTGCTCAGCTTCCTTTCCTTCTGTTATCCCCAAAATGTGGATGTTGTTTCATTTTATGTTGTCCCAAAGCTTCCTTAGACTCTCCTGCTTTTTAAATTATCTTTCCAGTTGCTACTTTGCTTGGGTGTTTTTCTACCTTGTTTTCTAACTTGTTGATTCAGTCCTCAGCTTCTTCTAGTCTACTGTTGAAGCCTTCCATTGTGTTCTTTATTGTAGCTATTTCATTCTTCATCTCCTCCTTTTTTTTTAAATATATCTTTATTGATTTTAAAGAGGAAGGGAGAGAGAGATAGAAACATCAATGATGAGAGAGAATCCTTGATTGGCTGCCTCCTGCACACCCCTCACTGGGGATGGAGCCCATAACCTGGGCATGTGCCTTGGCAGGAATCGAACCCGGGACCCTTCAGTCCACGGGCCGATGCTCTACCCCCTGAGCAAAACTGGCTAGGGCTTCATTTACTCTTGATTCTTACTCAACATTGGTGAATTTCTCATTTAACTACTTATAATTCTCATTGAGTTGTATGTATTTGTCATACAGACATTTGAGCATCCTTAGAACCATCACTCTGAATTCCTTCTCTGACAAATTAGTTGCCTCCATTCATTTAGTTCCTTTTCTAGCCATTCCTCCTTTTCCCATTGTTTGCCATCCCATTGTATTTGTTTCTATGTCTTGGAGCAAACTGCAATGCCACCCAGATTTTGGGGGGTGGTCCTATATAGTTAGTGTTTTGTGGGATCCCACGGTGCAGTCTTTCAGATCACTTGAGCTGGATGTTCTAGGACAGCCACCTATTTGAGTTATTTGTGTTCTCCTGATGTAGTTGGGTCTTGAATGTTATTGTCCCATTTGTGGATGGAGTCTCCTCACAAGTTGTCTGACTATGTGATTCACCCCCGACCTTATGCAAGCTGTTGTGGATGTGCTCAGGGTCCCAGTTCCTGTGGTATGGATGGACTGAAGTCTCACTGGCATGTGACTCTCTGCATGGTCCTAGAGTCCACTGCCAGAGTGACAAGCTACTCTGGGATTCACTGCAGGGGTCCTGGATTCCACTGCTGGGGTGGCAGGTGTTCCAGAGTCCACATCCAGGATGGTGCTACTCTGGCCAGTGTGGTTTGAACTCAGGGACTCACTGCGTGGTCAGGGGCAGTATCCAAGACTAGTCTGGGTGTTGGTGAAGCTGCGCTCCTCCCTAGGGCTGCTCTCCCCTTCAAAATAGTGTAGTTTCCACACTAGAACTGCAAAGCCCAGGGAGTGCCCACAGTGTGTAGCAAGGCTCCACATTCAGGAGAGCCTGATCCACCAGCCAGAGACTCTTGCAAGAGCTAACTGTCCCTCTTTCAGACACACACACCACTCACATCTGCACACTCTGCACTAACTCCCTTACTCACTCCCACTCTCTCACTCACTCCTGTCCTGCTGGCCACTATGTTTTTCTACTTGTGTTAGAAGTTAAAAGCAAAACCATATGCATTTACAGGTAGTTAAAGACAGGTGAATTTGGCAAACTTTTTTGAACAACTAGATTTTTAACTCTTGCATGAATAGATGACCATTCTATTTCTGCTATGGGTAACCAGGAGCAGGTCTAACATTCATTCGGGTAAATAAGTCTGAGTCCTCTCTACTACACAGACTGATAGAAAATCTAATCTTCAGATTTTTCACTCCATAGCTAATAGTCATAAAATTCTTTGTTTAAAATAAACAACAAATTAAAGGCAGATAAATATATCAAAATGTCTACATTGGACATTAAAATAACTTTCAGTAAAGGTATCCCCATATGGTACAATTTCAAACAATACTGGTTTCTGTCACCCTACTGGAATAACTATTTGCAAACACTACCCTTTATTTTATTTATTAATTAAAATTGAGTTTAGAGAAAAAGGAAGAGAGAGAAAGAGAGAGAGAAACATTAATGTGAGAAACATTGATCAGTTGCCTCTGCACGCAGACTGGGATAAAACCTACAACTTGGCTCTGTGCCTTAACTAGGAATCAAACACACCACCTTCTGGTGTATGCTCTAACCAACTGAGCCACACTGGAAAGGGCCAAACACCACCCTTTAGATAAGCCCTTTTCACGGTCACTATTCTTTCAGCATTAGTATCTTCTAATTCTTTCTTCATACCAAAGTTAAAGTAATTATTATATAGAAAAGTAAATCTGCTCAAAATACTTTAAAAACATCCCTTTCCTTGCCGAAACCGGTTTGGCTCAGTGGATAGAGCGTCGGCCTGCAGACTGAAAGGTCCCAGGTTCGATTCCGGTCAAGGGCATGTACCTGGGTTGCGGGCACATCCCTAGTGGGAGATGTGCAGGAGGCAGCTGATCAATGTTTCTCTCTCATCGATGTTTCTATCTCCCTATCTCTCTCCCTTACTCTCTATTAAAAAAATCAATAAAATATATTTAAAAAACAAAAAACAAACAAACATCCCTTTCCAAATGTTTGAGAATCGAGTTTAAGCTCCTCAACATAGTTGATAATCTCCCTCAAAATTTAGCACTAGCCTCTCTAGTCTGATTCTTCCAGTATTCTATGCCTTACATCCTCTCAATATACAGAATTTATTTCAAATCCTTATATGTATCATGTTCTCTCTCATCAATAATGGTCATTGAAGCTAGACAGATCTGAATTCTACTGCCAGGTCTACTAATTTTTGCTCTGCAATCTTGAGCAAATTACTTAACTTTTCTGAGACTCTATTTCTTCATCTACCACTTGGGGAAATAATATCTCTTTAAGGGGTTATGGTGATAAAGTTGTATATGTATGTGTTCAACAAATGATAGTCACTATGAATAATTACTTTAAATAAAGACAACTGATCTACAGGCCATTAATATTTTAAAACATCAGTTTTGGTTGATTCTAGTCAACACTATAACATTTTTAAAATGGTCCTTGCCATTTTAGGATCAATTATTATGATTTAAAAAAGGATATAACTGTAAGATGTCAAATCAGGCCATATATGACCATTATACTATAAAACGTAGATTAAAAATTAAAGAATATTCAGAAGAGGTTGGCCTATGTGGTAGCTGTAGAGATGGTGAAAACTAAAATTCTGGAAAATTCTTGATGTATTTTGATGTAGAGACAATGTGATTTGCTAAGAGACTATATATGTGAGATAGGAGAGAGGAAAGAGGAGTCTAGGATAGTTCCAAGGTTTTGACTTGAACAAGTAAACTGATGGAGTTTCAAGAAACTTTGATAAGAAAGACTCTGGGTAGAAGACTTTTGTTTTTTTGTTTTTGTTTGTTTTGTTTTAAATCAGGAGCAGGCAGAAAGGAAAAGGCAAGTTAGATTTATCTATTAGACATGCCATATAGGCAGTTGAATGTATGAGCCTGGAGTTCAACAAAGAAATTCAGGCTAGAAATATACATTCTGGAATTTTCAGTATATAAATGATATTTAAAGCCATATGATTAAATGAGATTACCAAGGAAGTAATTATAAAAAATAAAGAGGATAAGTCCAAGAATTATGCATTGGGGCACTCCAAGGTTAGGTGGTTGAGAGGAAAGAAGGATTTAGCAAAGGAGATTGAAAAGGAGAAATTAATCAGAAATTTGGAGAATGAGTATAAGGTTCTGACAGCCAAAGTAAGAAAGTGGTTGAAGGATGAAGGTGTGACAAATTATGTTAAACAGAATTGAGGTTTGTCCGCAGATTTAGCAAAATGGAAGTCACTGGTGATTCTGTCAAAAACATTTCAGTGAAGTAGTGAAAGCAAAAGCCTAATTTGAGTGGGCTTAAGAGAGAAAGTAGAAATCTTTGGAGACAGCTTTAAGGGGGGAAAAGTGTATAGTAGCTAGAAGAGGGAAAATGAACAGATCTTTCTTGCTATACACATGCAATGGCTGTGTGACTATTAAAAAACAACAACCCTGCAATGTGATGTTAGACTAGATAACTTACAAAGTGCTTTATAACTCTATGGCAGTGGCTTTATAATTTGAAAATGGTTTGGAGTTAAAAACACTGAGTTGGGAATCAAAAGAGTGGCTACTCTAGCTCTTTGAACTTGTCATCCTGGAGCCTTATTTGTATTGAAGAATTGGAATGGAATAATTTATCATAAATTCTAATTTAAAAAAATCAAAGGAGTAATTGATGGAGGATTTATCATTGACTATGTTTTAGGAGCAAGTAAGGGAGTAGCAAAACATTAATATTTTTTGGGTGCTAAGCATTTGCTAGTCCTTACATAATATTTAAAGCTTCCAAAGATCCTATGAGGTATTGATGGTCCCAATATTTAGATAAGAAAATTACAGACCTGAAAAGTTAAGTGGCTTTATAGCCAAGTATGGCTAACTGTGCAGCCTGGACTATGTTAAATATAACATCTTGAAGTCAAACAACTGTGTAAGAATTTCAATTAACATATAAGATTTCACAACCAATTCAAAACCCTAAAATGCAGACTTATAAATCTAACAAATCAAATATATTTTTAATAATTTAAAGGTTGCCATAAATAATAACAAATCAGATGATTTTTAATAGACAAAATTGAAAATATCTAAGAGAAGCTGATGAATTAATATGGATCTGATGTTAAATGATTACAGGAGTGGTATTGAAGATGGACACCAGCAGGAAAGCAGTGAGGAAGAGAGTGTTAGAGAGTGAGGGAGCAAAAGATGAATGTGTGGACATGTGGTGTGTGTGTGTGTGTGTGTGTGTGTGTGTGTGTGTGTGTGACTTAGGGACAGTTATATCCTGTAGGACTTTTGGGGACTGGCAGACCAGGTGGTCTTAGACTGCAAGACCCCGCTGCCACTGGGATCTAGGACACTCCCGGGACACTGCTGGCACAGAAACCACACCATCTTGGAGGACAGAACTGATGGGACTGGGAAACCAGCCTCACAACCACCCATACTGGCCTCAGATGCAAACTGGGACCCTACAGCTACTCTGGACAAAGACCTGCTACCACAGCTGCAGACCCACAGACACCAAGACTCCAGCCATCCTGGCCGCAGATTCCTGTGAGTCATAGAGTGCATCCCCCTCCCAGCAGGTCCACCACAGCAGCATAGGACCTGTGTGACCCACAGCATGAGAGCGGGCGTCCTGTCAACACAGGACTGCCATACAACCCGGTCGCCTAGCAGGCCTGTAACTCTAATACTCAGCATGCGTGTGCATGGGGAACTCTGATCCTCAACACACAAGTGAGGCCTCACTGAGGGCCAGTGACTTTGATTTTCAGTGCATGCAGGTGGGGATACTGATTCTCGGCATGTGCACAAGGGGACACTGATTCTTGGCATGCACGCAGCTCCCGCTGACCCACAGCAGCCATGCATCTTGGTGCCTGAGCTATTCAGTGAAGCTCAGGTTGCATGATGCTCCCACTGCAAGTGGTTCAGACCCCTGCTACTTGGCGCATGGACCTTCTGGTAATAGCAAAAATGGAAAGAAAACAAAACAATCCCCAAAGGAAAGAAAAGGAGGAATTGCCAAGAAAGGAACTAAATGAAATCGAGGCGTGGAATATGTTAGAAAAAGAGTTCAGAGTAATGGACATACAGGTCATAGACTGGATGGACAAGAAAATCAACAACCTATGCACGAATCAGGAAGAAATCAAAAGTGATATCGTTACAATGAAAAACACGATAGAAGGTTTCAACAGTAAACTAGGAGAAGTGGAGGACCGAATTAGTGAGTTCTAACTCAGAGAAACAAGCCCAATCTGAATAGCAACTGGGGGAAAAAATTAAAAAGCAGGAGGAGAGCTGAAGGGAGCTTTGGGTCAACATGAAACTAAGTAACATAAGTTTAAAAGGGGTGCCAGAAGGACAAGAAAAGCAACAAGGATTAGAAGACCTATTTGAAGAAATAATGACAGAAAACTTTCCTGATATGGGAGAGAAAAAATTCACACAAGCACAGAGAGTCCCAAACAGCAGTGCAATCATAGTAGGGGACTTTAATACTGAACTGATAACACTGGATAAATCCTCTAGACAAAAAGGATGCAGAGAAAAAGGAACCCTTGTGCACTGCTGGTGGCAATGCAGACTGGTACAGCCACTGTGGAGAACAATAGGAGTTTCCCCAAAATTTAAAACTGGAACTTCCATTTAACCCAGTGATTCCACTTCTAGGAATAAAGCCCAAGAAACTAAAAACACGAATCAGAAAGAATATATGCATCCCTATGTTGATAGCAGCACAATTTACAATAGCTAAGATTTGTAATCAACCTAAGTGCCCATCAGCAGATGAGTGGATCAAAAAAAGGTGGTATATCTACAAAATGGAATACTACACTGCTGTAAAAAAGAAGGAATTCTTACCTTTTGCAGCAGCATAGATGGAACTGGAGAGCATTATGCTAAGTGAAATAAACCAGTCAGAGTGAGATAAATATCACATGATCTCACTCATTTGTGTAATATAAAGAACATCATAAACCAATGAACAAAAATAGACACAGGGATAAAGAAACATCAAACAGACTGTCAAACCTCAGCGCAAAGGCAGGGGAGTTTTGGTGGGGGCCGGGGGTAAGAGATAAACCAAAGGACTTGTATGTATGCATATAAGCATAACCAATGGACACAGACAGTACGGGGGTGAGGGCATATGCCACGGGGTGGAGGAGACTGGGAGGGATCAATTGGGGGGAAAAGGAGACATATGTACTACTATTTGTAATACCTTAAACAATTTTAAAAAATGATTACAGGAATTTGATTTCTAATTATCAATTATTTAAGTTTGAATTACACATCACCTAGAAGTAAATGCTATGTTTATATACAAATTAAAACATTTATAAATAAGATAAAATCTGTAAGGTAAATTTACAGACTAAAATAGACAGTTTTTTACCTTTAAAACAAATTAATTTAAAATCAATTAATTACTGGTTAAAATAAAAATAATTTTCTGAAAGTCCTCTCATGCACAAAAGATTTCTCAGACATTAAAACTCAGTAATACCTTTGAGATTATTTATTATTTTACTAGAGGCCCAGTGCATGAAATTCGTGCACTCAGGTAGGGCAGTCCCTCAGCCCAGCCTGAACCCTCTCGCAATCTGAGAGCCCTCGGGGATGTCCGACTGCCGTGGAGGTGGGGGAGGCTCCCACCTCCAGAGCTACACTCACCAGCTGTGAGCCGGCTTCTGGTTGAGCGGTGCTCCCCCAGTGGGAGCTCACTGACCACCAGACGGCAGCTCCTGCATTGAGCGTCTGCCCCCTGGTGGTCAGTGCGCATCATAGCGACTGGTTGACCAGCCGACTGTCTTTCCCCTGGTGGTCAGTGTGCGTCATAGCTAGCAGTTGAGTGGCCTTAGCATATCAATGGCATATTACACTTTGATTGGTTGAACAGCCAACTGGATGACCAGAAACTTAGCATATTAGGCTTTTATTAACCTTTTAGGATTATATTAACCTTTTTTTATTTTTAGTTATAAGGAAATTGCCCTAAAAGACAACGAAAAATTTAACCTATTTCTTCAAAATTGTACTCTAGCTATCCCTTCTAAAATGCAATGATGAATTCAGAATATAATTTCAACTTCAGTGTAGGCCTACATGTATTCTTGATATAACAATTGGGAAGTTTGTTTTAATGCCCACTATATAGAAAAGTGAGAAGTTAAAGAATTAATAAATAAAAATCCATTTTCAACAATGAAAATGAAGGATTATATTTTTAGTTCAGAATTCTTTTTTTAAAATATATTTTATTGATTTTTTTACAGAGAGGAAGGGAGAGGGATAGAGAGTTAGAAACATTGATGAGAGAGAAACATCTATCAGCTGCCTCCTGCACACTCCCGACTGGTGATGTGCCCGCAACCAAGGCACATGCCCTTGGCCGGAATCGAACCTGGGACCCTTGAGTCCGCAGGCTGATGCTCTATCCCCTGAGCCAAACCGGCTAGGTCCAGAATTCTTATTTCTATTTTTTCACTTCCAAAATTCAAACTCAAGAACACATTGTTTTGATGTACCTAAAATTTTAGATTAACCACAATGTACACTTTATAATGCAACAAAAGACAAAGGCTAAATATCTACCACTGAAATAATAGTTAGCTATTTCTAAGTCTAAACTCAAATCTTACCTATGTCTGTGCTATAAACCAAAATTTTAAAAAGTTAGTTTTCACCTAAATATTTGAGTTAATAGGGATACAGCAATGTTTCCAAATAAGAATGTGTTTATTTTATTTAGATGCATATTGCAATATGAATGGTAATGGATTGCAGTCTTATTATAAAGTGACTTTTAGAAATGTTATTTTGAATTCTGATTTTTGCCCATTTACAATCTTTAAAATAATATGTATCCTATCTAATAAAAGAGAAACATGGTAATTAGCATACAACCACTACCCTTCCCATTGGCTAATCAGGGCGATATGCAAATTAACTGCCAGCCAAGATGGCTGCCGGCAGCCAGGCAGCTTGAAACTAACATGAGGCTTGCTTGCTTCAGTGATGGAGGAAACCAACATTCCCTGCCTGCCTTGCCGGCCTCTGAGCCTGCAGTTTGAAACATTGTAACAAATATAGAAGCTAAACAAAACCCCAGAAAATTGCTTTCAGCTGGCCGGGATCTCAGAGCTAGAGTAATACATTGTTTCGATTATAGAACACAAACAAACCAGGTATCTGCTTTGAGCAGCAGAGGCCTCAGAGCTGGAGCCAGAGCTAAAGTTGGCCCAGAATAAAAAAAAAAGAAAAGAAAAAAAGAAGCAGTTGGGAGCTTCAGCCCTCAGCCCCTCACCCAGACTGGCCAGGCACCCCAGTGGGGACCCCCACACTGAAGGGTGTGTGACCAGCTGCAAATAGCCATCATCCCCTCACCCAGGCTGGCCAGGCACCCCAGTGGGGACCCCCACCCTGATCCAGGACACCTTTCAGGGCAAACCAGCCAGCCCCACCCATGCACCAGGCCTCTATCCTATATAGTAAAAGGATAATATGCCTCCCAACAACGGGATCAGCGGAGCCGAGAGGCCTCCCGGCATCGGGATCAGCGTGACAGGGGGCAGCGCCCAAACCCCCTAATCGCCCTGCGGCTCTGTGTGTGACAGGGGGCGGGGCCACAACCTCCCTATCCACCCTGCTCTGTTCGTGACAGGGGAAGGCACCCCAACTTCCTGATCAGCCCTGCTCTGTGCCTGCTACGGGGGAGCTCCCCAACCTCCTGATCGCCCTGCGGCTCTGTGTGTGACAGGGTGTGGCGCCCCAACCCCTGGATTGGCCCTGCTCTGTGTGTGACAGGGGGTGGCGCCACAACCTCCCCATCGACCCTGCCTTGAGTGTGACAGGGGGCGGTGCCCCAACCCCCCAATCGGCCCTACCCTGAGCGTGACTGAGGGTGGCATCGTAACCTCCTAATCCGCCCTGCTCTGTGCATGACAGGGGGCTGCGCCCCAACTCCCCATTCGGCCCTGCTCTGAGCCCAACCAGGGGCTGCACCTAGGGATTGGGCCTGCCCTCTGCCACCCGGGAGCAGGCCTAAGCCAGCAGGTCGTTATCTCCCAAGGGGTCCCAGACTGCTGAGGGCACAGGCCAGGCTGAGGAACCCCTCCTTCCCCCCGAGTGCACAAATTTTTGTGCACCAGGCCTCTAGTTTATATATAAGGACTTTAAAAGTCAATTAATACAAGCCTATAATTTACTGAGATAAAATGGTATTCTGAATAGTAGTATTTGTATTTAGTACTGAAAAATAAGCAATATTCTAAAATAAAAAAACATCAATTTTTTTAGTTTTATCTACTCAAAAAGAGAAGTTATAAGTAAATCAATGAGTAAGGCAGGATGGGTGTGAGACAAGGTCTGAATTGTGACAAGCTCCCAGTTGGCAGGCTTGGTCTACACGAGGCAGGTACTGTTTTGCTCCAGCCTCATTTGAGAAATTCTTTATATAGTAGTTATATTTTGGGGAGAAAGTATGTGTGAATATCTGAAGCTTTATAAAGTTTTAGGTAAAGGAATGGAAAAATAGTTTTAGTTAAAAACTAGCAAGATGTATACTACTATTTTATATGGGAAGAAGGCCACAAAAGCTTTGGCAGAGTTTATAAATTGGCTGCCTTTAGGCCAAATTTTGCTATAGACCTGTTTTGCTTGGCTTGAGCAGTGCTTTTAGTTGTTTTAAACCTCAATTAGCTGACAACCTTCTGTAGCTGAGATGGTTCACATTCTCATTTTATAATCCAAAATATTTTGTCTAAATCAAATATTCTTTTAGGATGTTTATAAAGAATGTGAACTATCCCAATACCCAATCGTAAATGAATGTTCAGATTTGTTGCCTCTGTTCTAGATAGCATAATTTTTAATATACATCTTTCCAGCTTTTTAACTTAAAACTGTAGTCCAATTCCTTGATTTCAAATTTGCACATTTCATATCAGTTCTTTTTTCTTTCTCTCAGGGAATAATTATAATCAGGCCACATTATACTGGACAATTTCAAGCTTACAATCTATAGATTAAGGAGAAATGAAGATTTTTAAGTATATTATTAAAACAATTTTGACAATCAGGTTAACAAAAATTAATAAGAATAATAATATCCTATGTTGACAAAGGAGCAATGACATGTGTAGTTGTATATGCTATTTTAGATGTTGTAATTAGCTTTCTGGAGCAATGTTTTGAAAGTAACATATATGAAAGCCACCAAAACAAAACAAAACACAAATTATTGATACCAGCACCTCTACTTCTAGGAACTTATCCTAAGGAAATGAGTAAATAAGTGCACAAAGGGGTATTTACAAAATTACTCATTGGAAAGAAAAATTAAAATGTTTACCTATAGATGATTGGTTATTATGTTATATTGATAAACTGAAATAATATATAGTAGATAAAAAGAATGATGTACATCTATACTTATTGATATAAAATATGTCAATATTATATTGTTCTATGAAAAAAATATAAAATAATCTGTACACTGTCATCTATAAAATTATATCTACCTATATGTGGATACATATTTGAAAAAATATGGTATAAATGTAAACAATTTTTATTTGTTAGTAGGCATTTATTACATTTACATGTAGTAAAACAATAAATGTATTAGTTTTGAAACAAAACAAAAATTTGATTTATTATAGAGAGAATATAAGACTGCTAAATGTCGTTAATCTGTAGGCTAACAATATACCTTTACATTTATATTGTTTCTGATTACTCTGAAAACTAGGAAACATTTACATCCAAAGACATTATTTTAAAAAGGGAATCACCAGTTAATCCATGGGGAAAAGCTGTTAGTGATTGTTATCTCAAAGGTAAACAATGCACCCTGGCCAGTGTTGGTAAGTGTTGGAGCATCTTCCTGTGCACTAAAGGGTCATGGGTTCAATTCCTGGTCAGGGCACATACCCAGGTTTTGGGTTCGATCCCTGGTCAGGGAGAGTGGGTGAGACAACTAATCCATGTTTCTCTCTCACAACGATATTTCTCTCTCTTTCTCCCTCTCCTTTCCTCTCTCTTTAGAATCAATGAAAAACATATCCTCAGGTGACAATTTGAAAAAATAAGAAAAAAGGTATACACTATTATTAGTTATATTTTACACACTCAGAATCTGATTTTTGCTCACTGTACATTTTATATGCTTCTAAAACTTAAAATAATTAGGAAAGTTACCCCAAATTTCATTTTCACTTTTCTAATTTCCATTCCTAGCTCCCATAGAAGTATGGAGGCAAGCTGTGAGAATTTATGGACCCTCTTCATGAATCTATCTATAGGCCCAGATCCCATGTATTATATCAGATATAGCAAAAGTGTGCTGATAAGCTAGCTGGGGTGGTGAGGCTTACCTGCAGGGTTTTCCCATTCCTTTTGTATAAATACTCATACCATGGTGGGTTTCAAGCTACAAAGCTGAGATGACAACATGGAGTTGGGAAAAAAATGGGCACATGGGACTCTCAGAAGCCTATAGAGACGGGTTCCAGAACACCAATGGTTCCACAATGGAGGGTTCCAATCTGTTTCTACATGGTAAGTTGATAAATCATATACTAAGCCTTGTGGAAAAAGAAAAAGAACCACTAGAGAAAATGTAACCAAGAAAGAAACAGTTCTAGAGAAGTCATCTGTGCATTTCCTG
Organism: Myotis daubentonii; assembly: GCF_963259705.1. NCBI lineage: Eukaryota > Metazoa > Chordata > Mammalia > Chiroptera > Vespertilionidae > Myotis > Myotis daubentonii. Next base: position 120,481,221 of record NC_081841.1, read on the forward strand.
TCCATGAACAAAGCCAAAAATTCACCTAAAACTGTCCTGTGTAAGTATAATTATTTATATCTCTTTTCAGATGCCTTTTTCTACATGTTCTCTTACTTAAGATATTATCAGTAGAAATTTTCATTGTGTTTATAATGTTGAATCAGAAGTATAAATGCAAATGTTTCTAGTGCTATGGAATGAAAATAAATATATACAAATTTTGTTTATAGCAAGAAGTCTTCAACAGGCCTATGCAAAATCACTTTTTCAGTAAAATCTTCCCTGAACTTTCTGACCAGATCACATTTCCCAATAGAAGTACATCCACAGTAATACTTTACATTTAGTTGTCTGCTTATTTGATTTTATGCTGTCTCCCCGCTACATTATAGCTCCAAAAGGTAAGGTAGTATTAGTCTATGTCTCACTGCTTCATCAGCACAGTTTCTGCACCAGTACCTGATTTGAAAATATTTTTTAAGTAAATGAATAATTTTTTCACTGTGGAAAGATTTTTACATGTATAAACTCATAGGCATGCACATACATAAACACACATAGCCCTTTGGAAAATGTAAACATTAAAATTCAGTGAAGGAATTTGGAATTTAAAAGAATTCACAGTTTTGTTTTTTTCTCATATTGGGGGCTCTATAGATGTTTGAGAAGTTGAAATGGAACTTGGCATGAAATTCATGAGTCCATTATTAAATGACTTGTAGATAGCAAATATTACATTTACCATCTACTACATTTAGAATGACAGATGTATATTGAAAAGCAACAAAACACAAAAAGGGTGAAGTGGGTAATTAGCCCTGGAAGCTCTTGTGTTTAAGGCCACTGTGGTCCAAACATAAACAAAGATGTAATTGACTGCATATAATCTAGCCTGATTGCTACATACCAGGCTGACTTTACTACTGGCTCTTAATTCTCAGCAAATTAGAGACTAAAAATACAGCTTTGAAAAATATAAACATTAAGAAGATAGTTACAATAAAAAAATTTAACAAAGAACCCCAAGTAATATTCTTGAGTATATCACCATGACAATACTTTTTTAAACTGGAAAACTATATTATTAGAAAGGAACAAATATAGTTCCCATCAGACACTCCACTAAACATTCAGCTCATATTTTCCACACATGACTCCAATGAAAAGGGTCAGCGGTAAAAATGTGCTTCTGGGTTTTAAGGCATATTGTATAAAAGTCACATCAAATTAATACTGAGGACCATTTAGGGCTTTTATTCTGAAAAGCTTTTGAAAGGGGATTAAACTATGAAAACTCGTGATACTAAAGTTACCTATTAATGGGTTGACGAGCTAAGAAAGGAACAATAAAAGTGTTATTCTTATATAAATTTTGCTCTGTGTGTAACTGAACAAAGCTCTACTGAAGGGCACAGCAACAGTTCTCTAGCAACATCTCACACATGGAAATGTTGATTAATAGGATTTTGTTGTCTTTTGGGGAATAGGTCATTTTCTTTACAGTAACATAATATAGTTAGAGACATGTACAAATATAAATATAAATTGATGGTATGGACTACTCTTAGAACAAAAACTTATTCTAAGTATTGAAATTCTGAAAATACTAGCATAAGCTGTTTTTCTAATCTTTGTAAAATCTCTAACAAACTACTCCCCTAAAAGATGACTTTCCACTCCCTATGATAATATTTTACAGAATAGGCATTATGTGTGTTTTTGCGCGTGTGTTTTTTTAAGCAGAAAACAGCATGAGGAGTGAGAACTTGAACGTAGATAGTTGTCATCTCATCAAAAATAATGAATGCTCAAGAGATTTCAGCCCCATGTCTTCTCAGTGGTCCTATCACAACAGGCTACCAAAGAGAAAAGAGAGGGCAAAACACACACTATTCTTCATCAGCCTCAGCTAGCACCTGTAACCTCCAACTATCTAGCTGCTGATTTGACAAGGCAACAACCTTAAAAGACAACTGTAAATGTTGTTGTTAGTCCATCTGCTGAGCCTACATCAGCAAGGGGACACACCACGTCATGGGTGAAAGCTTTTTCCCTTTCCCTGACACACAGCCATGCAGTCACATAACAGTCTTATGGCTAATGATGCAAACATGAAGTGTAAATTCTCCTTAATTTGACCCTGTTAAACTCCTAATTGGATTGAAGCAGGCTCTGAGTGGAAAGCAACCCTGGATTATTCAGGAAAGCTTTTAAAAAATGAAACCCAAATTATGAAAGGCTGTTTGGGCTGCAGGACTTTACAAAGAATAGGCAATGAATTGCAGCTGTCACTTAAGTTAAAAATCTAATCAATTGCCTTTTTTAAACAGGTAATATTTAGAACAGTATCTTCATTGTGATACTCTTCAGAGTACGCTTGAACCAAATTTAATAAACTGCTATTCAAGCAGAAGAGCAGCTGTAGAGCAAACACTGAGAACGATACTGTGCATTCAAAGTCATAATGATTTTAAAATGACTACAACCATTGCTACATTCATGAGGAACAAAGCTCAGGCTTCCCTCTCAATAATGTCTTAACACAAACTGCCTGAGCAAGCAGCATTCATTTGTCCTTCATGGACTCCAGAGGTCAGCTGATTGCTGAGGCTATCTCAACAGTTTAATTGTGTTTCTTCTGTAGGAAGTCTGAGGAGAGAAACTTAGGATTCCTTGTATATGAAAATTAGCTTTTCTGCAAGAAAATATGCAGCTTAAATACAGACACAGGGGGGCATATGCTATTCAGACAGGTGTAAAACGAAGTAATAATAGAAGCTCAAATTAGTTCTCAGGCCTGAGGCAAAAAAGAGAACAATGCCTTGACAAAAGGGAATAGCAAATAAGGGTAGCAAACAAAAAATAGCTTGAATGTGTAAATTAACAAGAAAAATGAGACAGAAAAGCAGCTTTACTCTACTACTATTCCCCACAAAAGAAGAGAGCAGCTAAACAGGATCAGGAGAGCTGTGGAGGAGAGGCAGGCATCACCAGGACTCAAGCCAGAGCAGCAGCTCCCCACTTTCCAGTCAGTCACTCATTCTGTGCTGAAGTACTCTTGAGAAGTGCCTCTCATACTTGACCTATCCTATTACTTCTTCTGTAAACACATAATCCCTGCTTGTTAGCTGGTGTCAACACTAGCATTCATTCACTGAGCTAGTCTTTTTGTGAACAGACACTTTAGAACTGCTGCCAAAACCAAATAATTGACACCATAATAAAACATTTTGAATTTCAATGAGGTAAGCAAGTATTACGCTTTTCTGTAAAAAGCATTGTAAAGAACAGTACATCAATTTTTTCTCATTTAGAAAAAACAAACAAACAAAACAGTTTGCTTATGAAAGTCTATCTTCTTCTATAAGTGATTATAATTAACTTGGATTACAGATCCAAGCCAGGAATAATACCTACTCTTAAACTGCAGGGTGTGGGCACGTAAATTTCACTAAGTACTCTTTCTTTAAACAACAAAACAACACACAAATCTCAACCAAAAGGCCATAAACAACTGACTAATAAAGTCATAAAAGTATATGTCTATATGTTACTTGTACCAGGCATGACTGACCTTCAGATGTCAGGGGGCAGGGAGATTACTGGAGCTTTTGGCACACAGCATTTCCATTAGTGAAGACATACATCATTTAATTAAATATAACATAAACTAACCATTTAATGTAACTAATTGACTATTATAATGTCAGTATTTTTAAATATAAATTTTCTTATGAAAATTTAGATTTGAAAGAAAAATTTTTTCAGGGTATATCTGGATAAGTTAAATAGTCAAGGGGAAAGTATAATTTATTAAAGAGATTAGAGTACTTTGATTTTGAACTTCTTTTCTTCAAGATCTTGAAGGAGGTTTTAAAAAATGCTTAGTGTAATCCCTACTCTTCTCAGGCTTTAAGAAAAGTATTGCTCCATCTAACATTGCTCCAACCATCTCCAAAACAAATACATCGTGATGTCTTCATACCATATATGATGGTTCCAAGCATGGACACCAGTGGACTCTGCCTTGGCCACCTTGCTCTGGGTACTAGAGAGGAACTAACTTGCCTGGCGGGGGAGGAAGAAACTGAGTAGTAATTAGCAATTATTTGCCAACTCATGGGAGATATTTGGGTGAATCTTACTGGACACATAAAAGACAAGCTTAGCAATGAAAAGTTTTCAACCCAGGGAGATCTGGGTGTTACAAGTTAAGTATTTAATTCATACATAAACAGTAAAACATCCTTATAAGCAAGCAGTTCTTAATGTACAGGAAAATGTCTGCTAAGCATCTCCAATGCATTTCTGTCATGAAATTTAATTTATATGACCTTTAAAGAATAGAGCTTTTGTACAAATAAAATATGTTAACATCCACAACGTTATAAATCTAGCATTAAATAATTTTGCTTCTAAAATAATTATGTTCAGGAAAAAGACTACAGATAAATAAAATAACATATTGAAGTTAAAAACTAAGAACCTCCTTGGCTGGGTGGCTCAGTTGGTTGGAAAATCATCCTGTATTCCAAAAGGTTGGAGGTTCAATTCCCAGTTAGGGCAAGTATGAGAAGCAGTCAATGGATATTTCGTTCTCACATTGATATTTCTCTCTCTCTTTCACTCTTCCTTTCTTTCTCTCTAAAAATCAATGCATAAATATATTCTCAGATGATAATAAAAAACAAACAGCCCTAGCCAGTTTGGCTCAGTGGATAGAATGTTGGCCTGCAGACCAAAGGGTCCAAGGTTCAATTCCAGTCAAGGACATGTACCTTGGTTGCAGGCTACTCCCTGACCCAGGCCCTGGTCAGGGCTCATGCAGGAGGCAATCAATCGATGTGTTTCTCTCACATCGATGTTTCCCTCTGTCTTTCCCTCTCTCTTCTACTAAGCCAAAAAAATAAGTATTCGTTTCAAGTGGATTTCATTTTAAATACACCTCTCTTTAAATATTTAATAAAAATTAATGAAAAAACATAAATATATTTAGTTATATAATCCTATCTAATAAAGAGGGAATATGCTAATTGACCCTCATGCCATCCCAAAGATGGCGGCACCCACAGCCAATAAGGAGGGAATATGCTAATTGACTGCCTCACCCTCACCCTCAAAGATGGAAGCGCCCACAGCCTCAAGATGGCAGAACCCAGTCTCCTCAACCCCGCTGGAGTGGCAGGTGCACAGCAAGGCCCTGCCTGCCTCTGGAGTCCCCCAGCCCCCTCAGCCCCCTAGTTGCCCAGTGCCAGCCCGAGGTGCAAGCAAGCCTTGGATGTCAGCTGCCCGGCCGCCCAGGGCCAGCTCGAGACTCAGGTAACCAGGGACAGACAAGGCTTGCGCTGCCGACAGTGGCAGCAGCAGAGATGTGATGGGGGCGTTGCCTTCCCCTGATCACCGGGTCGCCTCCCGCCACTGAGGGTGCCTGGACTGTAAGAGGGTGCAGGCCAGGCTGAGGGACCCTCCCTCCAGTACATGAATTTTCATGCACCGGGCCACTAGTTTTAGATAAGACTGTAAATAAATAATCTGAAGTCTCCTAAGATGAGATCTCATTGCCCATCACTAAAAGAAATAATATACCAAATCTTTCTCATTTTTGAGGTTGAGGGTGCTATCTAAATTGATGGCCAATATTTAGAAAACCAATGACTGAGAGATGCGGTACCCAGATTTATACAGATCTTCCTGAGGTATAAATTAATCTTATAAGCACACCAGACAATCTGGATGCTAACTTCTTCAGCACTTTAAGGACATCAGTTAGTTCACTGGAAGAAGAATACTGTATGCTAAAGAAACTCGAGGCTGTAAAGGAGAATGTCAAACTTACTCCAACAGTGTAATTTATATTCTAGAAAAAATAGAGTAAATAAAACAATTTTTCTAACTAAAATCATTTTGAAATTTCTACTTGCTAGTAATACAAACATTGTCTCAATGAAGAGAAATATAGAAGTTAAGAATATCTGGCAAAATAGATTGATATTTCAGTACAATTTGGGGTGTGTATACACAAATACATACACTGTAGGAAAACTTCCTCAATTCCCCCACAGAAAGTTCTTCAGAATTCTGATTGAAAATTTAAAGTGACAATCTTCACTACTTATAATCTATTGGAGATGATCTTGGTTTTTCACATATTTAATTTTTGTACAATCTGCATTTTTGAAGATTCTATATCAGCATATCTTTAACATCTGAACTGCTATTAAAATTTGCAACAGCATGGACAGACATGGAGAACATTATGCCAAGCAAAATAAGCCAGTTGGAGAAAGATAAATATCACATGATCTCACTCATTTGTGGAATATAATGAACAACATAATCTGATGAACAAAAATAGATCCAGAGACACAGAAGCATCCAACAAACCATCAAACCTCAGAGGGAAGGCAGGGGAGGGGGGTAAGAGAGCAACCAAAGGATTTGTATGCATACATATAAGCATAACCCATGGACACAGACACTAGAGGGGTGGGGGCATATGCTGGGGGGTGGGAGTGGCCGGGGAGAGGTCAATGGGGGAGGGGAGGAAGGAGACATATGTAATACTTTAATCAATAAAGAATAAAATAATTATAATTCACAGTTGGCCTAGGTGGTGTGGCTCAGTGGTTGAGCCAAGAGGCTACCTGTTGGATTCCAAGTCAGGGCACATACCCGGGTTGCAGGCTCGATCCCAGGAAGGGGCGTGAAGGAGGCAGCCAACTGATGATGTTTCTCTCTCATCATTGATGTTTCTATCTCTCTAGCCCCAGCCCTTCCTCTCTCTCTAAAAATCAATAATAAAAAAAAAAAAACACACACAAGTCTATATATTTAGGAGAAAGAGTTGCTCATGTGGTCCTCTAGAAATTTAGGCAATTAAGGATTGGCTTAATAAAATTAAGAAAAACTTTCAAAACATAAGGAAATTACACATTTTTATTTATTTATTTATTTTAAGATATTTTATTGATTTTCTACAGAGAGAAAGGGAGAGAGATAGAGTTAGAAACATCGATGAAAGAGGAACCACTGAGGATGTGCCCGCAACCCAGGTACATGCCCTTGACCGGAATCGAACCTGGGACCCTTCAGTCCGCAGGCCGACGCTCCATCCCCCGAGCCAAACCGGTTTCGGCGAAATTACACATTTTTAAAGAAATTTGTTGAGTCTGTTTGAGGTGTGGCAACGTTTTGAGAAAGAAGTGAAATGGTTAACTCAGGTGCTCTAGATCCAAACCTGGGAGGACAGAAGCTGCCGGAATACAAGCTGCTGCTGTACTAAGGTTTTTTCTTGAGAAAAGACATTTTATAGAAATCTTACTTATTTAATTATTTAAATTTTCTGGGATGGAATGCTTTGTAAAGCATTGTTATAAATTATTGTTTGACTTTCTGATTAGGATTTTAAAAATATATTTTAAGAAACACAATATGTGAAAGTACAAGACTGCCTATATCTTATTGGAAAGTACTATTAGAACTTTCATCCTTATTTTGTGCTATAACTTCCATCTGTTGGTCTTACTTGTGTCCTCTAGAAGATCACAGATAAATATGATCCTTATTATAAATGGCAGGCACGAGGGTTCCTTTTTCTCAGCATCCTCGCCAGCACTTGTTGTTCATTGATTTGATGATGATAGCCATTCTGACAGGTGTGAGATGGTACCGCATTGTCGTTTTAATTTGCCTCTCTCAGATGATTAGTTACTTTGAGCATGTTTACATATGACTCTTGGCCTTCTGTAGGTCCCCTTTTGAAAAGTGTCTATTGAGATCCTTCGCCCATTTTTTTGATTGGATTGTTTATCTTCCTTTTGTTAAATTGTATGAGTTCCTTGTAAATTTTGGAGATTAAATCCTTGTCGAATATAACATTGGCAAATATGTTCTCCCATACAGTGGGCTTTCTTGTTGTTTTGTTGTGGTTTCTTTTGTTGTGCAGAAGCTTTTTATTTTGATATAGTCCCATTTGTTTATTTTCTCCTTAATTTCCATTGCCCTAGGAGCTGTTTCGGTAAAGATACTGCTATGACATATGTTTGATATTTTGCTGCCTATGGATTCTTCTAAGATTTTTATGGTTTCCTGTCTTATGTTTAAGTCCTTTATCCATTTTGAGTTTATTTTTGTGTATGGTGTAAGTTGGTGGTCTAGTTTCATTTTTTTGCATGTATCTGTCCAATTTTCCCAACACCATTTATTGAAGAGACTGTCTTGACTCCATTGTATAGTCTTGCCTCCTTTGTCAAATATTAATTGAGCATAATAGCTTGTGTCGATTTCCGGGTTCTCTATTCTATTTCATTGGTCTATATGTCTGTTCTTGTGCCAGTACCAGGCAGTTTTGAGAACAATGGCTTTGTAGTATAGCTTGATATCTAGTATTGTGATCCCTCCAATGTTGTTCTTTTTTCTCATGATTGCTGCAGCTATTTGGGGTCTTTTTTTTATTCCAGATGAAATTTGGAGAGTTTTTTCTAAGTCTGTGAAATATGCCGTTAGTATTTGAATGGGGATTGCATTGAATCTATAGATTGCTTTGGGTAGTATGGACATTTTAATGATGTTGATTCTACCAATCCATGAACATGGTATATTCTTCCATTTGTTCCATTTATGATTCTTGATGTCATTCAAAGTTTTTGCTAACTCAGGTTTGTGTTACCTATAGATTGATTTATAATATAACTCCATTGTGTTAGATAAAACTATTTGTATTATTTAAATTCTTCTAAATTTATGGAGGCTTTTTAAATGGCCTAACATATGGTTTAGCCTGGAGAATGTTACAAATAGTACACTAGAGAAGAATTCTGTTATTAGTGAAGTATTCTATAAATGTCTATGAGGTCTCTTTGGTTTACAGTATTGTTTAAGTCTTCTCTATACTTTCTAAACTACTGTGTAGTTAGTCTATTCATTATTAAAAGTGAGGTATCAAAGTCTCCAAACATTATTGGGGAACTGTCTACTTCTTCCTTCAATTCTGCCAGTTTTTGCATCATGTATTCTGGGAGTTGTTGTTAGGCACATACACATTTATAATTATACTAGAGGCCCGATGCATAAAATTAGTGCAAGAGTAGGTCTTCCTTCCCCCGGCTGCCAGCACCAGCTTCCCTCTGGCACCGGGGACCAGGTTTCCCTCCAGCTGCCAGCAGGCACCCGGGACCAGACTTCCTTTGCAGCCCCGGCTTCATCCAAAAAGATGTCCAGTCTAATTAGCATATTACACTTTTATTATTATAGATATATGCAATATCTACATATATCTTCCAGATGCAAAAACCTTTTATTATTATAAAATGTCTCTACCTCTAGTGAGATTTTTTTGTTTTGTTTAAAAGCCTACTTTTTTTCTGATACCAGTATAGCCATTCCAACTCTTTTTAGATTGCTGTTTGCATGGTATATCTTTTTTTATCTTTTTATTTTCTACCTACCTGTGTCTTTGAACCTAAACTGAATCAAAGCATATAGTCAACAGCACATAATTGTATGTAGAGAGCACACAGCTGGGTCTTGTTGCTTTTTAAAATATCCAGTCTGCTTTCTGATTGAATTGTTTAGTCCATTCCCATTAATGTTATTATTGATTGGATTGGTTGGATTTATGTCTGCCACTCTGCTTTTTGTTTCCTATAGGTCTCATGTCTTTTTTATCTATCTGTCCCTCCTTTACTGCCTTCTTTTGCATTAAGTAAATCTTTTCTAGTGTAACATTGTAATTCCTTTGATTTTTAAGAAAACTATACATATTTTAGTTATTTTCTTAGAGGTTGATCTAGAGCTTACAAAATTTATTTTCAAAAAAATGTATATCCTATGTGCTTACCAGTGTATTTAAGCAGACTTAAATATTTCCCCGAACTCTTCATCATATCCTAGTTAACAATGTTGAAAAAGAAGGTGCCAAGTATACAATTTCCTAATATTTTGCCCTTATCTGATCTTTTGACATACTCTCATTCTCTGTAATTCCTCAACAATGAGGAATTAAAGACCATTAATAAAATAAGGACTTATAAAAATATCAAACAATAATTTGTTTATAAAAGATTCATTATAAGGGTCCTTGAAAGAATAAACTCAAATATAAATATAATTCAAATAATAAAACATGATTTACTGCTAACTTTTCAGGAATGTATATGCTGCATATGACAAAATATACTTCCAAAAGTAAAACTGCTGACATTTTGTGCTGATCTCTAAGGTAAATAAAATACAGAGAACTGACTGATTTTAGGAGTAGATGGGTAGAAGAGGATTCAGAAATAATCTATTCCAACGTTCTCATCAAGTAGTGCAGGAAATTGGACAGAGTGGTTAACTGAACTCATTAATCAAGGTCATATAGTTCATTTGAAGAAGAGCAAGCCCTAGAACTCAGGCATACTGATTCTTAATCAAGGGCTTTACTTACTCTACTATAAAACTAACAAAATTTAAGTATTTTGGCAGTTTACATATCTCAACTAAAACAGATATGACTAACTCCTATCAAAATATCCCCAGAAACACTTTGGTAGTACTTGAAACAAGTATGCCTAGTGGATTAAGACTTGGGTTGACCCCTAAATAGATTTTTGTATATATCAGGATATTTAGCTCACAGTTCTTTTAGTGATGATTTAAATAATCAATTCCCTACTTGACTCTTACATAAGTCCCAGTGTTCTCTACTACCAAGAGAAAATTGAGGCCTAGTTATATATTCTACCAACTGTTTAAATGATCATTTATAAACTTGTCTATATCAACAATTACCTTCCAAAATGAAACAGCTTCTTCCTGGTATATTTCTAGACCTTCATCTGTCTGTCCCAAACCATACCTTCATGTTCCACTGTTATTATTACCTGTGGGATACAGTGAATAAAATGCAATACTACTGACTGTGAAGAGTTTACCTTCAAGGAAAACTGAACCATCTCTCAACTCTCTGCAGAGTTCTTAAGAGAATTATACCATTTCCTTTTGTTAGTCTTGTAGATAGGCATCCATAAATTAGCCCACTCTTTTTCACTTTTCTTCTATTGTTCCTCTCTCTATATCCTACATATGTGCAAATCTCTCTTAAAATTTATCCTGCATCATTCCACAATTGCCACAATATCTCTTACATTTCTTTTTTATATAGTTTCCTTGAAAGTGTATTCTACACTTCAGTTTCCCATTTATTCTTTAACCCCACTGTAATCTCTATGATTCCACTGAAACTGATGGAGAGAAACAAAGAATTTTTTATCTTACTTGTTTGAACTCTACATGGTAGCTGAACTGTTGTCCACTACTCTTGCTTTTTGCCTTTAGAACAGCTCTATCTCTTGGTTTTCCTTCTTACTTCTCTGAACATCATTTCTCAATCATCTTCTGGAAACTCTTTCTCTGTTGGTCTTCCTTAGGGTAATGTCCTTGTATCTTGTCTCAGTCCAGATTGTTCCCTTGTGTTTTTCAAGCATTCTCATGCTTCTAACTGTTGCCATTGTAATTAACTAGCTAATACTAATAATGGGACGAGGGCAAAGGAAAGGCCAGACATTATAAGCTGCCGGGAGCCGGTCCATCCTTGCTGTTTCAAGGGACCTGGCATATATGGCATACGGTTCTTGATATGTTTGCTCACCTTCTTGGCGCTGTGTTTTAACCAAGGTCACTTCTCCGAGAAAGGTTGTTTCCCCAGGTAGGGATTTTCCCTGAAGTTAGGGAGGGGATGAAACTCCTTAACTAAGTGCCAGGTGGGTAGTTAATCAATTTAACTACAAACAATCATGCTTAAACTACATAATCTTTTCTCCCTGGAATGGAGATAAGAAACGCCCTAACCTTTGTAATAGAGATTGATAGGATTGAATCAACTGGTATAAATACAGTTGTAACAAGACAGAAACTCTCAGAACTCAGCACACAGAACTCAGGAGACAGAACTTCAGGCACAGAACTGAGAACACAGGGCTTGGAAGACAGGACCAAGAGAGACAGAGCCTAGGCTCAGAACCTACACAGAACGTTCTCTAGAGACAGAAGAACTTCGCTGGAGAGAGCATGCCAGAAGATCCTGGACAGGGACTGGCCTCAGAGCCTGGAGGCGAAGCCTGGCGAGAGAGCATGGCAGGGGATCCTGGACTGAACCTGACTGCGGAGATTGGCAGGAGAGCCTGACTAGAACCTGGTGACTGAACCTGACTGGAGAACCTGGGCTGAACCTCTCTGGAGATCCTAAGCAGAACCTCTCTGGAGATCCAGACCAGAACTTGGCTGGAGATCCTGGCTAGAGATCCTGGCTAGGCTGCTGATCAACTGAATACTGTCTCCGTGTCCTTCCTTCTTCGCCGACTCCGTCTACACCTTTGGGAACCCCTGGACCTGCTGGGGTTGGACCCCGGCAATAAGCATGGTTATCTGGGCAGCTTCACCAGGAAGCTGCAACTTTACACCCCGCAGCGAACCACCATTCCATTCCCTGCAGATCATTGGGAAATGGTAAGATGGATGCTTGCACAGTAAAGTCGGGCTGATGTAGGAAACATGCTTTTCTGTCAGTCTAGCCTGGAACAAAGATATTTGGCTAGAATGGGCAGACCCACTGCAAGCTTTGGAAATCTTAGGTTACTAGTACTAGTAAATCCACAAAGAAAGAAATTATCTCTCTATTTCCCCTGACTTTGCTCCTGCTTCTTTGCACTCATAGTTATGTGGCCCTAGAAGCTCCATGGCCATAGGCCATGTGGATCCCACATGAAATGGACTGCAGCTAGGAACACAAACTGAATTAGTCTGATGCTAGAATTGGAATGTGCAAATGTGGAGCAGAAACTCTGGGCAATGGCTTTAATCCTAGCTCTGCTGAAGACACAGCTGGACTTTTCCCTTGGTGGGCCAGAGAGAGATGGGACCTTGGAAACTCAGGGGCTTAATTCTGCTCAAATCAATATCTCTTATTCTCCTATGCAAGTCTCAGAAAATTCCTTTTCTCCTGACATTGCAAGAAGCCCACTTCCACCAGCAGCAGGTGGGGACATGGAGAGCTCCCCACTGATAACATAACTACAGAAACTATTATGATGAATCGTAGATCTATCTCCTAAACTTTAGAGTCATATATTTAGCTGCTTTCTTGACATTTTCACCTGGAAAAACCCAGAGTTCAGTGGTTAAGACCATACTCATTACCTTAGAAAACCTATTCTTGTTCCAATATTTCTGTATCTCAATTGGTAGGGCTTTGCCCCTCAGTCACTCAGGCAGAAACTCTAGAATCATCTCAGGTACACCGAAATATTCTTTTATGATTTTTCTATCTTTCTCATGTAGCTCTCTTTCTCAGTAGAGGCTAAAAGCTATATATCCCTTATATTAGTTGGCACAATGCTTTGAGGACGGAGAGAAAGAGGAAAAAATATGCTCAGAAAATTTTTGCTGATTGGACCAATGTATTCATCCTTCAGGTTTTTCATTTGGAAAGCTTTCTTGTATTGTGTTCACATGCCGCTCCTTTATTATTTCTAATTTCTTCTTTTCCAGTTACTTACTACTAAGCCCACTGAATCATAATTGTGGGTTAAGTAGTTTGTAATCTACTAGCCCAAAAGCTCTGTGATGGAATAGTTGGTAACACCTGGGCATAGTGGAGAGCACAGGAAATACTCTATAAATATCTGATAATTGAATGACTTAAGGGGTTCTTTGCCTGAGCCCCCTGAAAGGATTAAAGGAATGCTTTCCACATTCCTGACATAATTTGTAAAAAGTACTACAACTGCATTTTGCATTGCAACCTAACAGACATAAGTAGAAATAGTGCAAGCCTGTGCACTTTGATATTCATGCCAAGGTAGGATATCCATTTTTCAGCAGCAGTCAAATAATTATAATTTTCAAATATTACTATACACGTATTTATTACTAGAGATTTCATAATTCATGAATATTGAAGTAATGAAAATAATTATTTCAAATCTCTCTAAATTTTCCTGAATGAAGACACTTATTTGAATTGTGTTGAGGGATGAGTGTCTTTAGGGAAGAACCCATCTGATGATAAAAGAAGGTTCTGAACTGGCACTTGTGGGCAACATAAGGCAGAAAAGAGACCCAGAAATTGCTCCTTGACACCAAGATAACAGCAACAGCTTGCCCTTTCTTGCCCTGCCCTCCCTTCCCTTTCCTATCTTCCTCCCTCTCATGAAACTTGTGAGTCAATCTAAGGTCTTTGAACAGGAGATTAACATGATAGAAGTGGTCTCTGAGAAAGTCAATTCAGCAGCATTCTTTATGATAGACTAGAGAAGGGAAAGATAGAAACAGGGAGCCACAATCCAGTAATAGTGATAAAGACTTGAACTAGGGTGATGGTGGTGGGTGTGACAGGAATACAAGTGAAAGATACTAGGAAAGAAGGAGAATTGGCAGCACCTGGTGATTAATAGGGTATGGGGTGGTAGAGAAGGAGCAAAAGCTGAGAGAGGGGTCAATATTACCTAAGATGTCAAGTCTCTAAAATTATAACAATGGCTCAAGTCAATGACAGAAACAAAGGGAGAAATGAGAGATAGCATCCCTCAAAAAAAACTTTTGACTTCTACTTGAAAGGAAGGAGGTATGAAAGCATGGAGAGAACAGGGGCATCAATTTGGAAGACATCCACCAGGGAGTAGAAAATGACACTGATGAATTAACAGAGAGCAGAAATGGAGGCAGATTTGTGACACACCTACACAGAGATGATAATTCAAGATACATAACCATAAGACGACAATAAGCTAAAGAATATACTCATATTTAGCTTGGCCAGTGTTGCTCAGTGGTTGGGCATTGACCCATGAATCAGGAGGTCATGGTTCCATTCCTGGTTAGGGCATATGACCGGGTTGCAGGCTCGATCTCCAGTAGGGGGCATGCAAGAGGCAGCTGATCAATGATTCTCTCTCCTCATTGGTATTTCTATCTCTGTCTCCCTCTCCCTTCTTCTCTATGAAATCAATAAAAAACATATTTAAAAAGGATATACTCATTTAAAAAAAGAATATACTCATATTTAAGGGATTAGAGAAGAAAAAAGGAGTCAAGTTAATGGTGAAAAATCAATTATTGAAGAGGCAAAATATGATAATGAATGGAGGTAGTGAGTAGAACATCATAATTCAGTACATGGATGTTGACGTCACAAAGAATGGCTTTAAGTCCTACCTCCAGCAAGAGGACCTTAAATAAATTTTCTAAGCTTCACTTTTCTTATCTCAAAAAGTGAGATAGTAATACCTATCCCTCAGAGCATTTATCACCACCTGACATGCTAAATATTTTCTACTTGCTTATATGCTTATTTGTTAACTTAACGCCTCCCCACTGGAATATAAGCTCCATTATCTTGCCTTAATTGTTTTCAGCTCATGGGAAGGCGAGGTATTTAATGTTTCTTTGCTCTCAGCTCAGAGTTCCAGATGCCAATTCTGGGGCCATAGAAAAAAACCCACTCAACCACTTGCTGCACAAATCAAGTTTTTAGCATGAGGTCTTACATCATATATATGTTAAATAGCTAATATTTTTGTTAAGAGAAGAACATTTCAAAAAGAAGGAGGTCAACAATGTCAAGAGGCCATGATGATTTGTTAATTAAGGGGTTAAAATAATCAGTGCTGTTTCAAGCCTTATTTCAAACATAATATTAGCAGAATAAACTGATTACGTCCTTTCCTTAGTTCCTGCTTTCCTATCATTTTCCCTCTCTTCATCTTTTCCTTTCTTCCTTCCTTCATTTGAACAGATATTATTGAGCACTATTATAAGGCAGGTACTATTTTAGATTCTGAGTATGCAACAATGAAGAGACAAAATCTTTGCCTTAACCAAGAGCATATATTGAAATAAGGGGAAAGAGACATAAATCATGATAAGTAAAAAACATGTCAGATAGTGCTAAGTTGTAGGGGAAAATGTAGGCAAAGAAGGGGACAGAGAGAGTTGGTGAAATATACTTCTATTTAAAAAAATATTTTTATTGATTTTTTTAAGAGAGTAAGGAAGGGAGAGAGAAAGAGAGAGACATCGATGGGAGAGTAAAGCATTGATCTGCTGACTTCTGCACACCTGATACAGAAGATCAAGCCTGCAAGCCAGGCATATGCCCTGACTGGGAATCGAACTAGCAATCCTTCAATACAGGTGACAATGTCCAGCCAACTGAGCCACACCAGCCAGGGTATGTACTGAAGAGTGTGAGGACAAAGATGCAGCTACTGGAAGCAGAGAGTTCCACACAGAGGAAGTAGCAGTTGCATAGACCCTAATGGGAGTAGGTGACAATGTGCTCAGTGAAAACAAAGTAATAGTGACAATAGTAGGTGATGTCAGGAGGGTGTGGGGGAAATAGGGTGGAAAGGTATTGTTATAGGGCTAAAAAATCATTTTAATCCTCAAGGATATGGGTTTTGTTTTGTTGTTGTTTTCATTTTTTTTAGAGATAAGAGAAGGGAAAGGGAGAGAGAGGGAAACACCAATTGGTTGCTTCCTGCATGCCACCTACTGGGAATGGAGCCCAAAACCCGGGACTGTGCCCTGATCGGGTATCGAACCTGCCACCCCTTGGTACACGGAATGACACTTCAACCAGCTGAGCCACACTGCTAGGGCAGTTGTATTTATTTATTTATTTATTTATTTATTTATTTATTTATTTATTTATTATTTTTTAGAGAGGGGAAGGGAAAGGGGGAGAGCAAGAGAGAAACACTGATTGATTGCCTCCTGTATGCATCCTGACCAGGGATCAAACCTGTGACCCTTTGCTGCATGGGATAACACTTTAACCAACTGAGCCACACTGGCCAGAGCACTGATAAGTCATTTTAAAGATGTATCAGGGGTCCTCAAACTACAGTCCGTGGGCCACATGCGGCCCGCCGAAAACATTTATCCGGCCCGCCGGGTGTTTTTGCTGCCGCTGTGTGCATAGGAATTTGTTCATAGTTTTTTTTTTTTAACTATAGTCCGGCCCTCCAACGGTCTGAGGGACAGTGAACTGGCCCCCCGTTTAAAAAGTTTGAGGACCACTGAGTAGACTTTTATTCTGAAATGGGAAGCCATTAGGGAATTCTGAATTTAAGGGTGGCATGATCTACCTTTTATTTTTAACAAATCTGTTTGCTTGCTATATTGAGAAAAGAGTATAATGGTACAGAAAGCATGGGATAAAGAAGGAAGCCAGGACATCTCTCAGATAACTAATAATACAAATAAGAGATGATGGTGACTTGACCAGGACTGAAGCTAAATTTGGTGAAAGGTGGTCAGATTCTGGTGGATTTGCAGATGAGCTGGTTGTAAAGTATGAAAGCAAAAGAGGAATCAAGGCCAGCAGCCAAGTTTGGCCTACTGGAAAGAAGTTGCCATTTACTGAGGGACAGTGACTGCAGGAGGATAAGCCTGGGTTGGTTGAAGAACAGGTGCTCAGTTTTAATATGTTGTGTTTGCTATGCATCTTACGTATGTGAGACAATGTGGAGAAGACAGCTGAATAAATGAGTTTGAAATTGAGATAAAAGGTCTTGCCTGGAGAAATAAATTTGGGATTCATGAATGTACTTTATTGGAAAGTATAGAATGAATAATCATTCTTTCACTCACCACTGAGTATCTGCTCTGTGCTATTGAAACAACCAGCAAAACTAACAAAGTCTTCCATTGGGAAGTACAGGGACAATGATACTCATGTAATTATTCATTCAACTAATATTTACCTAAGCACTATGCTAGATAAGCTAAGGAGTCTAGAGACAGAAAAACTGAACTTGAATCCTACCTTACAGCCACTGTATAGACTTGAGTAAAAAAAATTCTAAGCTTTTAATGTCTATTAAATTATTTAATGCATGCAATAATCCTATGATGTAGATATTATTATCTCTAGTTTACAGGTGAGAAAACAGACTTAATATAAGTTTAGTGTTATGACTAAGAAAGTGGGCCTTAGAATCTGGATTCAGAAGGGCTGACTGAAAAATATCAACTCTGCAAAGTCCTGGCTTTGTAAACTTGGAGCAGTTACTTGACTTCTCTATGTTTCAGTATCTTAACAACGAAATGTTAATACTGTAGTAGTATCTACTTCATGGTGTTGTTGAGGGAATGAAGGTGCAATAATACAGATCAAGCACCTGGCACGGTGCCTAGAATATAATAAAAATGAAATACTAATTTTGTCACTTTTGAAAATGTAAAAATAAAAATAAATGTTCTTGAAGCCCAAGCAATAACAATGATCTGCAACTTTTTTCTTCAAGGTTCAAAGACCTGATATTTGAGTGTTTAGTTGACTTTCATGAAGAGGGTAAAATAAGAGAAAGAGTAATACACTGGGTCAGGGCATATTTAAGACGAGAATTTATCAGCGGCAGCATTAAATGTCTTGTAATGATCGTCAAGACTCTCCAACTAGTTCCCAGGTCAGTGCTTAGGCAGTGAAGTTGCTGATCTACACTGTTTTGGGTATTTCAGTGCATCTAATAAAGTGGCACTTGTCCTTAAGGTATTTGTTATCTGTGTTCTCTAGTATGATGAATATTAAATATTGATATCAAACAGGTAAAAGTCACAATTCTTAATGAAGTCTGCTACAGCTTGTAGACAACAGGAGACTGAATAGGGCATAGATTACAAAAACACCTACCTGAAGAGAATATCTTATTTACTGAGTGTAAGGCTTCAATAGAGTTATAGCCTTCTTTTGGTGGCAACTATGCCTATCCTCATTCTAGTATTTTGCTTGTAGGTTTTATTCCCACTATTACATTTTTTTTAAAGAGGCTATTATCACTTGAGGTTTTCTACCTCATTATTAATTCAAGTGCCATAAACATTTTGAAATAGTAACAAAAATAAAAGATGGCAAAGAACTGGCATTCTCCTCAACCACGGGTGCTAACGCATAATATAAACT